>NC_092338.1:78690500-79002833 GCF_046630445.1 Rutidosis leptorrhynchoides | reverse complement strand
CCGCCCAAAGTCGACAAAAGAGCTACGCTGACATTAAAAGAAAAGATATAGAATTTGAAATTGGAGAGATGGTCATGCTTAAAGTTGCACCTTGGAAAGGCGTTGTTCGATTTGGTAAACGAGGGAAATTAAATCCAAGGTATATTGGACCATTCAAGATTATTGATCGTGTCGGACTAGTAGCTTACCGACTTGAGTTACCTCAACAACTCGCGGCTGTACATAACACTTTCCACGTCTTGAATTTGAAGAAATGTTTTGCTAAAGAAGATCTCACTATTCCGTTAGATGAAATCCAAATCAACGAAAAACTTCAATTCATCGAAGAACCCGTCGAAATAATGGATCGTGAGGTTAAAAGACTTAAGCAAAACAAGATACCAATTGTTAAGGTTCGATGGAATGCTCGTAGAGGACCCGAGTTCACCTGGGAGCGTAAAGATCAGATGAAGAAGAAATACCCGCATCTATTTCTAGAAGATTCGTCAACACCTTCAACTGTTTAAAATTTCGGGACGAAATTTATTTAACGGGTAGGTACTGTAGTGACCCGAACTTTTCCATGTTTATATATATTAATTTAGATTGATATTTACATGATTAAATGTTTCCAACATGTTAAGCAATCAAACTTGTTAAGACTTGATTAATTGAAATATGTTTCATATAGACAATTGACCACCCAAGTTGACCGGTGATTCACGAACGTTAAAACTTGTAAAAACTATATGATGACATATATATGGATATATATATAGTTAACATGATACTATGATAAGTAAACATATCATTAAGTATATTAACAATGAACTACATATGTAAAAACAAGACTACTAACTTAATGATTTTTAAACGAGACATATATGTAACGATTATCGTTGTAAAGACATTTAATGTATATATATCATATTAAGAGATATTCATACATGATAATATAATAATTTAAAATCTCATTTGATATTATAAACATTGGGTTAACAACATTTAACAAGATCATTAACCTAAAGGTTTCAAAACAACACTTACATGTAACGACTAACGATGACTTAACGACTCAGTTAAAATGTATATACATGTAGTGTTTTAATATGTATTTATACACTTTTGAAAGACTTCAATACACTTATCAAAATACTTCTACTTAACAAAAATGCTTACAATTACATCCTCGTTCAGTTTCATCAACAATTCTACTCGTATGCACCCGTATTCGTACTCGTACAATACACAACTTTTAGATGTATGTACTATTGGTATATACACTCCAATGATCAGCTCTTACCAGCCCATGTGAGTCACCTAACACATGTGGGAACCATAATTTGGCAACTAGCATGAAATATCTCATAAAATTACAAAAATATGAGTAATCATTCATGACTTATTTACATGAAAACAAAATTACATATCCTTTATATCTAATCCATACACCAACGACCAAAAACACCTACAAACACTTTCATTCTTCAATTTTCTTCATCTAATTGATCTCTCTCAAGTTCTATCTTCAAGTTCTAAGTGTTCTTCATATATTCTACAAGTTCTAGTTACATAAAATCAAGAATACTTTCAAGTTTGCTAGCTCACTTCCAATCTTGTAAGGTGATCATCCAACCTCAAGAAATCTTTGTTTCTTACAGTAGGTTATCATTCTAATACAAGGTAATAATCATATTCAAACTTTGGTTCAATTTCTATAACTATAACAATCTTATTTCAAGTGATGATCTTACTTGAACTTGTTTTCGTGTCATGATTCTGCTTCAAGAACTTCGAGCCATCCAAGGATCCGTTGAAGCTAGATCCATTTTTCACTTTTCCAGTAGGTTTATCCAAGGAACTTAAGGTAGTAATGATGTTCATAACATCATTCAATTCATACATATAAAGCTATTTTATTCGAAGGTTTAAACTTGTAATCACTAGAACATAGTTTAGTTAATTCTAAACTTGTTCGCAAACAAAAGTTAATCCTTCTAACTTGACTTTTAAAATCAAATAAACACATGTTCTATATATATATGATATGCTAACTTAATGATTTAAAACCTGGAGACACGAAAAACACCGTAAAACCGGATTTACGCCGTCGTAGTAACACCGCGGGCTGTTTTGGGTTAGTTAATTAAAAACTATGATAAACTTTGATTTAAAAGTTGTTATTCTGAGAAAATGATTTTTATTATGAACATGAAACTATATCCAAAAATTATGGTTAAACTCAAAGTGGAAGTATGTTTTCTAAAATGGTCATCTAGACGTCGTTCTTTCGACTGAAATGACTACCTTTACAAAAACGACTTGTAACTTATTTTTCTGACTATAAACCTATACTTTTTCTGTTTAGATTCATAAAATAGAGTTCAATATGAAACCATAGCAATTTGATTCACTCAAAACGGATTTAAAATGAAGAAGTTATGGGTAAAACAAGATTGGATAATTTTTCTCATTTTAGCTACGTGAAAATTGGTAACAAATCTATTCCAACCATAACTTAATCAACTTGTATTGTATATTATGTAATCTTGAGATACCATAGACACGTATACAATGTTTCGACCTATCATGTCAACACATCTATATATATTTCGGAACAACCATAGACACTCCATATGTGAATGTCGGAGTTAGCTATACAGGGTTGAGGTTGATTCCAAAATATATATAGTTTGAGTTGTGATCAATACTGAGATACGTATACACTGGGTCGTGGATTGATTCAAGATAATATTTATCGATTTATTTCTGTACATCTAACTGTGGACAACTAGTTGTAGGTTACTAATGAGGACAGTTGACTTAATAAACTTAAAACATCAAAATATATTAAAAGTGTTGTAAATATATTTTGAACATACTTTGATATATATGTATATATTGTTATAGGTTCGTGAATCAACCAGTGGCCAAGTCTTACTTCCCGACGAAGTAAAAATCTGTGAAAGTGAGTTATAGTCCCACTTTTAAAATATAATATTTTTGGGATGAGAATACATGCAGGTTTTATAAATGATTTACAATATAGACACAAGTACGTGAAACTACATTCTATGGTTGAATTATCGAAATCGAATATGCCCCTTTTTATTAAGTCTGGTAATCTAAGAATTAGGGAACAGGCACCCTAATTGACGCGAATCCTAAAGATAGATCTATTGGGCCTAACAAACCCCATCCAAAGTACCGGATGCTTTAGTACTTCGAAATTTATATCATATCCGAAGGGTGTCCCGGAATGATGGGGATATTCTTATATATGCATCTTGTTAATGTCGGTTACCAGGTGTTCACCATATGAATGATTTTTATCTCTATGTATGGGATGTATATTGAAATATGAAATCTTGTGGTCTATTGTTACGATTTGATATATATAGGTTAAACCTATAACTCACCAACATTTTTGTTGACGTTTAAAGCATGTTTATTCTCAGGTGAATATTAAGAGCTTCCGTTGTTGCATACTAAAATAAGGACAAGATTTGGAGTCCATGTTTGTATGATATTGTGTAAAAATTGCATTCAAGAAACTGATTTCGATGTAACATATTTGTATTGTAAACCATTATGTAATGGTCGTGTGTAAACAGGATATTTTAGATTATCATTATTTGATAATCTACGTAAAGCTTTTTAAACCTTTATTTATGAAATAAAGGTTATGGTTTGTTTTAAAAATGAATGCAGTCTTTGAAAAACGTCTCATATAGAGGTCAAAACCTCGCAACGAAATCAATTAATATGGAACGTTTTTAATCAATAAGAACGGGACATTTCCAATACCACAAGCTAGTAACAACCGCATAATAATATAACTCGAAATGATATAATATGCTTACAACACAAGTAACCATGGTCGACCAATAGTACAAGGGAATGGCGCTCCCGAAAACGCCATCGGTGTTCATAACATCCATTGGGGTACTTAACACCTAGCACCACTAACCCCTAGGGTGGCACCTTAACACCTCGGCACATCACCCCGAGTGGCATCTTAACACCTCGATGCAACACTCATTATTTTACGGAGTGGTGTCTTAACACCTCGACACTACACTCCTAGGTGGCATCTTAACACCTCGATGCTACACCCGAGTGGCATCTTAACACCTCGATGCTACACCCTTCACGTGAAACGTGGTGTCTTAACACCTCGACACTACACCTTTCACGCTACAACAAATAGATACATTATATACATACGCATATAATTATTCCACTCACCTCAAAGTCTTGTGAAAATATACCCGAGCTTGCGAAACCTCAAAGTAACGCACCTATCACGTTATACATATTATCAAACGCAAACTCAAGTCGGTCAACCAATTCTTTCACCATTCCTAAGTCATTTTGACCCAAAGTGCAATCCCGACCCATTTTGCACCATTAACCCTAATAATGGGTCAACTTCACCAAAAACCCTAACTCTAGTCAAATATGGTCTTATTACATTTTTTTAAATCACCAATTTAACTCATTTTCACACATGCAAGACCACTTAGGTCATTAAAGACCCATTTGACCCATTTCAAGGTCAACACACCCATTTGGGTCATCCACAACCCAAATGACACCCACTAACATTAACTATAAGTGTACTAGTGATTTGCTAGACCTTTAAGACCCATTTACCCTTTCAAAACCCTAGGTTAGTCACCATTTGGGTCTTCATGACCCAAACTTACCCAAAACCCCCAAATTACTTACAAATGGGTTTTATGTGCAACACTAACCCAAACCCTAACCCTTAAACACATTAAACTAAGGTAATCAAGTTTAGGGCTTACCACCACAATCAAAACGAAGCTAACGAGGAGATGAACAACTTTAATGCTCGAGCTAAAACTCGAAACCCGCTTCTTCTTCTTTTTCGATTTGAGCTTTCTCACACTTGAATCACACTCTCTCACTAGGATTTAAGTGGATGAAGTTTGGTGGTTAGAAATGGAGTAATGAGGCTCAACCAAACTGATCTAGGGCCTTTAATTCGTCTATAAGTGAATTTATCAAAATGCCCATCAAAATATCTGATTTAAAAAGTTGGAACCCGGCTACAGTAAGGGGTGCGCGGCGCGCTCCCTTTAGTGTACGCGGCGCGCACTAGGCTCAGCTCACTCAGTGACTTCTGTTTAACTGCACAACATCACCCACACTCTATGTAACATATTTACACTGCTGTACAAACTGATTAGGGTCTTACATTGAGGGATTCATCTCGTACGATCAGATGAAGGATTTTTCGATAAGAAATAGATTATATGATGTAGATTAGTACCCTGCAATACATAATTTACATATGCATATATAGTACTAAAATCCCATAAGTTACGGAGAAATCTACGGAAGCTGTCTGGCAAAGGTAACAATAACAGATACGCTAAGATATGAATTTATCTATACACAATCTATGCAATAGAGGCAGTAAGACGTGTCTAGACTTTAAGGATGATAAGCAAATAATTTTCGACACTAAATGATAAGCAAAACTTTTGACATGCAGACACGGTCGAAGTCCAGACTCACTAATGCATCCTAACGACTTTTCAGTTAGACACACTAATGCAGACCTAGTTTGCTAAGACCACTGCTCTGATACCAACTGAGAGGACCCGTTCATATACATTATAAACGATTCACAATAGTTGATTTCATTGGGAGGTACTTGATCTCTATATGATAAATTTTACAAACCTTGCATTCGTTTTTAAAAGACAAACTTTCATTTACATCGAAAGTTGACGGAAATGCATACCCTTTCATAATATATCCATCTATAATTGACTTAATAATAATCTTGATGAACTCAATGACTCGAATGCAACTTCTTTTGAAATATGTCATGAATGACTCCAAGTAATGTCTCTAATATGAGCTAATGCACAGCGGAAGATTTCTTTCATACCTGAGAATAAACATGCTTTCAAGTGTCAACCAAAAGGTTGGTGAGTTCATAGGTTTATCATAAAATAATAAAATTCATCATTTTGATAGACCACAAGATTTAAATCCTGCATGGTACAAATGGGCCCGAATCCTATACCCACCTGTAATGTACATGCGATATCTTTTAAATACAGTACACCTTTCTCGTGTACCAAATCATCTTTCATAAATCTTAGTAACCGTACACATATCTTGTGCACAAAGATAACATACACATAACTTGTGTATAAAATCATTCTCTCGGTACATAACATTCACTTTTCATTGCTTTCATAGCTTGGCTTGGTAACCGACCTTAACATATAATGCGCAAAAATAATATCCCCAAAACAGAACATCTCGTCTGTATAATATATAAACCTCGAAGTACTAAACACCACGCCCACTAGCCCTTCCGTCTAGTGAACATTCTGGGTGGGGGTGTTAAACCCGGTAGCTACCTTTAGGATTCGCGTCAATTAGGCGTGCACTAATTCTCAAAATTAGTGATGTTCCCTAATTCTTAGGTTACCAAGCAATAATAATCAGGAGAAAAATATTCATATCAATTGTGGCAATTATCACGTCCACATAATTCAATGGTGGCAATTATCACGTCCACATAATTCATTTGAGGAATGTTTTGCTTGTGTCTATCTCATCAAACATTTATAAAAGCATTTCATGTATTCGCAGTTCAAAATGTATTTCAAAAGCATTTAATAAAGCAGTTGTAAAAACAGCGCATGTATTCTCAGTCCCAAAAATGTAAAGAGTAAAAGGGAGCAAATGAACTCACTATACTGTATTTTGTAGTAAAAATACATATGACGTCATTTAACAAGTGTAGGGTTGACCTCGGATTCACGCACCTATATCAAGTATATATATTAACACCTTGTAATCGAACAAATTTATATATATATTTATTAGTAATAACATTTTTATATTAACAACTTATAGGTTTCATTATTTACTTAAATATATTTATTTTATATATTTTAAACAAATAAAAATAGTAATATAATTAAGTTATGTGTATTAATTATATATTTTTATTTTAAGATCATTTTGTTAAATTAATTATTGTAATAATACTAGATTAAGGATAATAATAATAATAATAATAGTAATAATAGTGATAATAATATAAATATGTTAATTTTAAAAATGAAAATTTTAATAAAGATAATAACTTTAATAATGATAATTTTTCTAGAAATGATGTTTTTAATACTAATGATAAAATGTTAGTTTTACTAATAATGATTCTTTTATTAATAACATAGTTGTAATAATAATAATAATACTAATAATATATTTGTGATAATAATATTTTTAATAATAACAATATAAATAATGATAATCATATTAATAATATTAATAATAATACTTATAATAATAATGATAATAATAATTATAAATATGATAGTAATACTATTATTAATGATAATAATAATAAATTGCGTTATGATATTAATAATAACAATTAATGTTAACAATAATAATCATAATATAAACTACCTTAAAGAGTTTTCCAAAAAGAATTGCCCCAAACAAGGCTCGAACTCAAGACCTCTCGCTAAAGCACAAACACCCTTAAACCATTCCCCTACTGTTTCTTTTTTTTTTTTTGAATTAATTGATACGTAAATTATTTTAACCCATTTTATCCTGTTTTTGTTTCTGCTCAACAGAAAGATTTAAACTGGATTACGGCCTAACAGCAAACTTAGATCTCGGCCCAACAACAAAAAGACCAACAACAAACAGCCCAACAGCTTTTATTAAAAAAAAATCTATTTGTATACCCATGGTTTCGAACCCGGAACCTCTTGCCTACAAACAATCAGAAAACCGTTGAACCACACCTATGCTTTCTGATTTAATTCGTAAATTAATTTATCATAACCTATAAATGCTTATGTCTTCTACAAAACCCATTTAACATTTTCTAGTCAGCTTTATTCCCTTTTCTACCATTTTCTTCTTCTTTGTTTATCATTATTATTCAACATCATACAACATCGTCCACTATATTCGAAATGGAAATGGAAGAGAGCAAGTGCAAAACGGTTACTGTTCATCATCATCAACATTCATCATCTTCTTCATTTCAATTTTCATCATCGATTATCATCACCGTTAGTCATCTTCGTGTCTGTATTGCAGTTGCAATAGCTGTGAATGAGCTTGAACAAGACACAAAATAATAGGATGTAATGATGACTTGATTGTAATAGAAAAAGAAAAAAAATGGCTGTAGTAGTAGCTTGTATCGATAAACAGAATTTGGTGAGTGGTGGTAGTGTGTTCACGATAGAAAACAAAAAAAATAGCAGTTGCAGCTGTAGCAACATGGTTGTGGTGGTTGATGATGTGGTGGTTCTTGTGGTTTGATGTCTTTGATCAGGAAAAAGTAAAGGATTGGTTCTTGGTTACAATAGGAGAGAGAGTAGAGTGAGAGAGAGAGAGAGGATGGAAGAGAGTGATAAAACAACGGTGGTGGTAACGGTTGAAGAGGATGGCTCTGGTGGTGTTGGCTACACGGATACATGTGAATCAAAGGAGGTCTCGGTTTGGAAAGGAGAAGGGTTGAGGTGGTGGATAAATGATGGAGTTTTAATGATGGTGTTTGCTCACGGTGGAAGGGGTGACTGTGGTGGTTGATATGGCCGCTAGTGGTGGATGTGCTGAGGTGTAGGGTGGTGTCCGGTGGTAGGGTGAAGGTGGTAGTGATCTTGGTTGGGTCTCGGTTACCATAGGGGATTGAAGGGTAATGGTGTTTTTGGTTCATCATACACTGAATGTATGTGTATATATAACATAAATAATAATATAATAAAGGTAATAGTAATCAATCATAAACTCTGAGGCACTGTAAGTAATAGTAAAGCAGCCGAGGAATTTTGTTGTTTCATGCTAACAGTTTTCACGGAGTGTGTCCATTGCTAAACAGTTAACGTGTAAAAGTGTTCCTAAAAATCCCAAATTTTTAGCTTAAATATATTTAATTATTTCACTCATTAACTGTTTGAAACCTGATCAAAAAGGTTTGATAATTATTTATTTTATGTTCCAAATCTTATGTACGGAGTACTAAAATTTAAACTAAAAAGCTAAAAATATTTTTGTCAAAACTAAAATCTTCGTAACCAATTTACAGTCCAACTTTTATTTCAATCCTTCATGAACATGTACAATATCTATATTAAAACTAACAAAACATCAACCGAGTGTTACTGACTTTTACTAATTAAGCTCAAAATCATTCATTTTCCATTTACTCTCTCTCTATATATAATCAGTTTTAAATAACAAGTTTTATCACATAAATATATATTATATATTTTTAAACAAATAGATTTAATATTATTTTATATATTTACAAGTAGTATTTATATATATATATATATATATATATATATATATATATATATATATATACACATTTGTAATAATAGTTTTCATTATATCTCATATTATTTTACATATTTATTTCCAATAATTAACTCATATATTATTTCAATTAATATTTCAAATTATATATATATATATATATATATATATATATATATATATATATATATATATATATATATATATATATATATATATATATATATATATACATTTAGTTGTTCGTGAATCGTCGAGAACAGTCGAAGGTCATTTGAACATATGAAATAGTTCAAAATTTTTGAGATCCAACCTAACAGACTTTGCTTATCGTGTTGAAAATACAATATCGTATCGAGAGTTTGATTTAAAATTAGTCAAAATTTTCTGGGTCACTACAACCTCTTTCCTCACTTGACAACATTAGTCCCTCGAGTTTGGATGCAGGCGCGTGAATTAACCGAACGAATGATTTAAATACACTAGAGTAACGAGAGGTGTGATAATCCAATAAAGAAAATATTAAGAACGTTAGTTAACGAAAGACACGAATTTAGATAACAAAAGATATTATCTAAAAAAAAGACGGTGTTAAAAATAAATTTAACGAAAAAACGCGGGATGTTACATTACCTACACCTTAAAAGAAATTTCGTCCCGAAATTTGGTTGGAAGTAGTAGTCGTTGTTTCTTCTTCGAAACCTTTGCATTGCAATTTCTACGAATAAGTGAAGGTACTCCCTTGGGCATTTCAACGAACTTTGACAGTCGGGGTTTTATGTTGTTTCAGAGTTTGGTTTAACGATTCATAGTTTCGACTAGTTCTCCTAGGAAGTGAAGTTTGTCATCGATAGTAAGCTCATCGAAAGGAATGACAAGTTCATGTTCGGTAAGACACTTCTTTAAGTTTGATACATGGAATGTAGGATGAACAGAATTCGATTATGTTGGGGGTTCGAAACGGTAAGCAACGGGCCCAAAACGCCCCAAGATTTTAAAAGGATCAAAATATCGCGGATTTAGCTTTCTGCGTTTCCCAAAATGGATTTTACCTTTCCAAGGTGCGACTTTTAACATTACGGGGTCCCCCATTTGGAATTCGAGAGGTTTACGTCTAACATCGGCATAGCTCTTTTGGCGACTACGGCCGTCTTGAGCCTTTCTCGGGTTTGAACAATTTCTCGGTTGTTTCATGAATGAGTTCGGGTCCGGTGGTTTGATTGTCACCTACTTCGGTTCAACAATTAAGAAAACGACAATTACGGCTATATGAGTTTTCGAAAAGTATGGCGTTAATACTCGAATGAAAATTATTGTAGTACTAGAATTCGGCTAAAGGCAAATACTTTTCTCAAGTAAATTTGAAGTTGATAACACAAATTCGTATTACAATTTCCAAGGTTTGAATCGTATGTTTGCTCGGTCCGTCGGGTTGTGGTTGATGTGAGGTACTCATGTCTAAACGTGGTCCCGAGGCTTTTTGTAAGGCACTCCAAAAATCTAGAAGTGAAACGAGAATCTCGATTCGAGACGAGGTACATTTCTTTAAGATATATTTGAACAAGTTTTCGTTTCTCAAGAATTTCGCGCCGCGGAAGATCTATCGATTTTCGGAAACGTTTGTTAGAGTAAGTTTTTTATCGGTTTCTGAAAACGTTTATTAGGACTATTCCCCCTCGTGGCGAATACTATTATAATGTGAAGAGTCTCTCTATCCATTGAGAATTTAGATAAAAGATTTCCTTAAACGGAAGTACGAGTGTAATGCGAGAGAAGTTTCCACCTCGATGTGAGCATACCAAACATTTTGTAGTTCGTCGATAAAACTGCGCGAAAACAAGATAGTGTACACGTGTAACACATGTTTGAAGTCGAAAGAATTCGTCATTCATTCGGAAGCACAAATATGGTTCGACAATAATCGACGATGTGTCTCGGGTATGGTTGTTATCAGTATTCTCGGAGTTTTCGGATATCCATCCAAAAAAATGAAGTCATGTACATGGCACATGGTGGTGATTAGGTTGATCGAGTCCAATCACCATCACGTGTCATTAGAACTTTGGTATGACTTACCATAATATAACCACGTTGATCGAGTGTCGTTATATTATGCTAACTCATACCTCCATTCCCACATCACTCCATAATTTCAAGTTCGTGTAATCATGAAGATTTAAAATGAATAGAGTGTAACAGCATCTCTAACATGACTTGTATTAATCGAAAGAAATAGTGCAACTCTGAAGATGCGTTTCCCGAGGGAAGTGTATAAATGATTGTTCACGTCAATGCGGTTCAAGTCAAACAATAATGTCTTTAGGTACGTAAAGAGTAACGAATTATGATAACAAGTGGTACGCAATTGTAGTGATAAGTAGTGATGACGATAATCACCTAGAGTAGTGATGGTAGTAACAAGAAGTGGTAGATGAAAGGACCCGTTCATATACATTATAAACGATTCACAATAGTTGATTACATTGCGAGGTATTTGACCTCTATATGATACATTTTACAAACATTGCATTCGTTTTTAAAAGACAATCTTTCTTTACATCAAAAATTGACAGGCATGCATACCATTTCATAATATCCACTATCCAACTATAAATTGATTTAATAATAATTTTTGATGAACTCAATGACTCGAATGCAACGTTCTTCGAAATATGCTATGAAAGACTCCAAGTAATATCTTTAAAATGAGCAAATGCACAGCGGAAGATTTCTTTAACACCTGAGAATAAACATGCTTTAAAGTGTCAACCAAAAGGTTGGTGAGTTCATTAGTTTATCATAATCATTTATTTCCATCATTTTAATAGACCACAAGAATTTCATTTCCAGTTCTCATAAATATACGTCCCATGCATAGAGTGTAATGACCCGCACTTTTTCGATCATTCTATATTTATAAGATTAATATTTACATAAATTAAACCTTACCAACATGACAAGCAATCCAAATTGTTGAGACTTATGTCTTCGAAAAGAGTTTTACACAACGTTTGACCGTTCAATTTGACCGATGATATCACGAACTATATAACATACGATAATTATACGTTTATGTATATATATGTATTTATATATATTTAACATGATCTAAGGATGTTTAACATCTCATTGGGTACTAATAACAATGAGTTATAAGTATATTTTGAAACTACTAACTTAAGTTTTCAAAACGATAACTATACGTAACGTTCTTCGACATAAATACTTATAACCTATAATACTTATACATGCATCGTATAGATATGTATTTTATCACTTTTAAAGGGCTTACATACATAAAACAATATAAGTATATTTACAAAAGATAGCTATATTTGAATCCTCGTTCCGTTTTCTCAAAGATTTCTACACGTATATCTAGGGTATATGTACCCGTATCATACGCAGCTTCTAGACGTATTTACTATTGGTATATACCAATAAAAATCTGCTCCTTAGCAGCCTTAAATGATTAAGAAACATGTGGAACCAACCATTTGTCAAGTAGCATGAATTATTTAGCAAGAAAACAAAGTTAGGTATCTTTTTTTCCTTTATAACCTAAAAACGTTTTTATGCATGCACACCATTTCTTCACCCCATTTTCTCATACTTACACTCCCATTTCTCTCTCAAAATACTCTTAACTTCATACTTGATCATCTCCAAGCATTTTCCCCATCATTTAGCTTCAAAAACATCACTTAATCACCATAAGAAAACCCTTACAAAAACACTTCAAGAATCCTTCCAAGAACACAAACTTACTTCCAATCTTTCATCCAATTCCATCACCCTTTTAGTTCTAGGTTCTTACTCCTCTTTTACAGCAACCTTGCCCAAGGAACTTGAGGTAGTAACTATGTTCATAACCTTATTCGATTCATATATATATAGCTATCTTATTTTGTGGTATAAAATTTTAACAACAAGAACATAGTTTGAAAGTTTTTAAACTTGTTTGCAAACTAAATAGATCCTTCTAACTTAACTTTTAAAATACTTCAAGACCTGTAATATAACTTAATTACATGCTAATTTAACAAGGTATAACTTGGTTTTTCAAAGAACACCTTAAAAACTGTTTTTACGACGTCGGAGTGCAACCGGGGACTGTTTTGGGTTGGATAATTAAAAACCATCTTAAACTTTGAATTGGAAGTTTATCTTCTGGAAAAATGATTTTTAATATGAATATGATAACACATAAAAATTTTATGATTTAATTCAAAGTATAAGTATTTTTAGAAAAATAATCATTTAAGGTTGTTTACATAAAGGAAAATGTTTAACTTCATAAGTTTCACTAAAGTTTCACCTATGCCGTGTGATTTTGAATACAAACCAAGGTATTTTCAGTTCATAGTCTTAAAGAGGGACTCGATCCAAGGAGATGGCAAGTTGAATCAACAAAAACGGATTTGTAACGAAGAAACTATGACCGAAACAAAATTGGTTATCCAAGACTTGTTTAACTTCGGGATTAATTGGGAAAAATTAAATAAAATCACATCTTTCTAAGATAACATGATATTTTATATAATTCAATTTTATATGGTTCAGGATCACCCGTAAACAACACGAGAAGATTAATCATAAGATCCCATGATTGTACGCAACACGTCATTTGACAACACCGGTACTTTATGTACGCAACACGTCATTTGACAACACCGGTACCGTGGGTCAAGATTAATCTCGACCAATACATATACGATGGGGTTTTATTTATTTCGTTGGGTGTTTTATTTATTTCATTGCGGGTATATTAAACATCTAAAAATGAACCATTAAAATTGAATTACTAACAACGAACTGCTAACTACGGACTAAGGAATTATTCAAAGTATTAAAAGTATAACAAGTATATATATGTGACGTTTGTTTAAAAAGAAAAGGTATTGATATATTATATATGGATAGGTTCGTGATATCAACCGGAGACCAAGTCAAATTATATATATATATCTTCAAGACGAAGGTGAGTATATAGTCCCACTTTTAAACTCTAAATATTTCGGGATGAGAATACATGTATTTTATGTTTTACAATATGGACACAAGTAACTGAAAAATATATTCTACGTTGAGTTGTACCACTGGCATACTTCCCTGTAGCTTGGTAACTAATATTTACAGCGGTATTGTAAACGCGAATCCTGTTGATAGATCTATCGGGCCTGACAACCCCAACCGGACTGGACGACCAGTATTCAACGGTTGCACAGTACTTCGTTTTGTGACTACACTTGGTACGGTGTAGTAAGATTTCATATTAAAGGGAATATGCGACGTGATTAAATGTTAAGTATGGTTACCAAGTGCTCAACCACTTAGAATATTTTTATTAAAATGTTTATATATGAAATCTTGTGGTCTATATTTATATCGCTGCCGGCATTAAACCTATATCTCACCAACTTTATGTTGACGTTTTAAACATGTCTATTCTCAGGTGATAATTAGAAGCTTCCGCTGCATCATGTTGAATCTAAGCAGGATCTTGCGTACGCATATTTGTGTCAAAAATAAGACTGCATATCCAAGAACTTGTGTTGTAAAATATGCTAGAAATCGGGTTGTTATTATCATTTGTAAAGTTTGTAAGTCGAAGATTATCACTAAACGATAATCATCTTTATTTTGTCCAAAGCTTGTATCAAAAATAAGGATCATGGTTTGTAATGTATAATATATGCAGTTTTTCTTTAAAAAAAATATCGCATATAGAGGTCAATACCTCGCAATGAAATCATACGTTATCTAACACGTTCTTATGGTTAAGGACGGGTTATGACATGTGGTATCAGAGCGGTGGTCTTAGCGAACCAGGTTTGCATTAGTGTGTCTAACTGATAAGTCGTTAGGATACATTAGTAAGTCTGGACTTTGACCGGGTTTGATTTAAAAACCATTGCTTATCATTGTTGGTTAAAATTTATATGTAAATATTATGTAGTACTAATGGGTTAGTTGTTGTGTGATAGATGTCGGGCTCAAAACTTATCATCACGTTCAGCGACTCCGAACCAGAATCTTCAGATGGTGTTCCAGTCATTAACCTATCCGATGACGAAAATAATATCTTTGGGGAAGACTCACAAATTCCGGATGAACCGACTATAGAGAACCCGGAAAGTAAACCCGAGGAGGAAAGTGAACCCGAGGATGAAAGTGAACCCGAGGAGGAAAGTGAACCCGAGGAAGAAATACAGGAAATTACAAAAGACGAGTTCGAACTAGGAAAGGAACGAAAGGCTAATGAATTAGAAAATTCAAATCCCGAGTTTAGTAAGGATGATGTGGCACCAACTCCACTAGACACTACCACCCCTATTCCCGCTATTCCTATTCGTTCTATCCCGGCATCCAGTTCTTTAGTCCCACAGCCAAAATATAGGCAGACAGCCAGGATAAGCGTTAAGCGATTCTTTGAACCTAAACGTCCTAGAAAATAGACCAAACGATGCGCTGCCGTATTAAACCATGGGATCATATAATGTTTTGTATAATATTATTAGTGTGGTTTGTTTAATGTTCGATGTAAGATAAGCATATGTAAAATAGTGAAGTGTGAAATGCAATAATTTTCCATGGTTAAGTATTATTTAGATGGTAGTAATTGATTCTGTACTAAGCTATTAAGTATGGACATTAACGGGTAGGTACTACCCTAGATATAATTATAAAACGCTAATAAGAAGAAAAGGCTTTTATAATAATACCTGGTTCATATTATTAATAAGCTATAATGTACTGTAAATATACACTACATCTATAATATTCCATGTGAATAATTATTTTCTTTTCATTCTTATAGAAGAATATGGCGCGATTGAACCGAATGACGGAACAAGAAATCCAGGAACTCATCAATCAACGAGTGAACGACAGAATGTTATGGGTCGAGGCTGCAAGAGGTGCTGCAGTTAACCCAAATCCTCGTGTGGGGTGCACTTACAAAACTTTTCAAGCTTGCAAGCCCTCATCATTCAGTGGAACAGAAGGACCGATCGGTTTAACCCGATGGATAGAAAAGATGGAGACTGTGTTTAAAATCAGTGGTTGTGTTGAAAAGGACATGACCAAGTATGCATCATGCACTTTACAAGATAGTGCACTCACGTGGTGGAAAAATTATGTGAAGGCTGTAGGAGGAGATGTAGCTTATGATACTCCATGGGAAGAATTCAAAACAATGTTAATCAACGAATATTGTCCAAGGAACGAGGTTAGGAAGTTGGAAGATGAATTACGAAGTCTGAAGGTTGTTGGTACTGAAATCACCAACTACAATCAGCGATTCATGGAATTAGTTTTGCTATGTCCTGAATTGGTTCCAACCGAAGAACGGAAGATTGAAATGTACAAAGATGGTTTGCCCAAAAAGGTCAAGGCAAACGTTACAGCATCGAAACCTAAGACAATTCATGAAGCTATAACCATGGCAAACGAGCTAATGGATCAGGTCATCATGGATAAGAAAGTATCCAATACTGATGTGAAGGTATCAGGTAACAAAAGAAAGTGGAATGGAAATTATGATCGAGGTAACCAACAACAATCTTTTAAGAAACAAGAAATCACGCAAGGTGCGGGTAGTGGTTTAAGCTTTGGTTATAAAGGACAAAATCCTTTATGCAACCGATGCCACAAACATCACTCTGGTTACTGTAATGTGGTATGCAACAAATGTAATCGAAAGGGTCATCTTGCTGAAGATTGTAGGGCTCTCGTTATAAATACAAATGGTACCAAGACTCCTGCCACCAATGCAAATAGAACTGCTTTGGCTACCATTACTTGTTATGGGTGTGGAAAACAAGGTCACTATAAGAGCCAGTGCCCGAATCCAGAGAAAAATATCGGACCTGCACGAGGGAGAGCATTTGTTATTAATGTTAGAGAGGCGTGTGAAGACCCGGAGCTTGTTACGGGTACGTTTACCATTAATAACTTATCCGCATCTATTATATTTGATACTGGTGCTGATAGAAGTTACGTGTGTAGAGACTTTCACGCTAAATTGAATTGTTCATCATTACCTCTAGATGCTAAGTACATGATTGAGTTAGCTAATGGTAAACTAATTAAAGCCGATAAAATTTGCCGTGATTGTAAAATAAATTTAGCCGGAGAAACATTTAAGATTGATTTGATACCCGTAGAATTAGGAAGTTTTGATGTAATAGTCGGCATGGACTGGATGTCCAAAGTAGGAGCTGAAGTTGTGTGTGCCAAGAAGGCAATTCGCATTCCTTGTAAGGATAAAATGTCGGTGATGATTTATGGAGAGAAGTGTAACTCAAAGCTAAAACTCATTAGTTATTTGAAAGCTCAAAAGTGCTTGAAGAAAGGGTGCTATGCTATTTTAGCACATGTTAATAAAGTCGAAAAGAAAGAAAAAGAGAAGTGCATCAATGACGTGCCTGTGGCAAGAGATTTTCCTGAAGTATTTCCGGAAGAGTTGCCTGGATTACCTCCATTTAGATCTGTAGAATTTCAAATAGATTTAGTACCAGGAGCTGCACCAGTGGCTCGTGCTCCATATAGACTTGCACCGTCCGAATTAAAAGAACTTCAAAGTCAGTTAAAAGAATTACTAGACCGTGGATTCATACGACCAAGTACTTCACCGTGGGGAGCTCCAATTTTATTCGTCAAGAAGAAAGACGGATCTTTTCGAATGTGTATAGATTATCGTGAATTAAATAAGTTAACTATCAAGAATCGGTATCCACTACCGAGAATTGACGACTTATTTGATCAACTCCAAGGATCATGTGTGTACTCGAAAATTGACCTAAGATCGGGCTATCATCAATTACATGTCAAAGAAGAAGATATACCGAAAACTGCTTTTCGGACACGCTACGGTCATTACGAATTTTTGGTTATGCTTGGATTGACGAATGCGCCAGCTGTATTCATGGACCTCATGAATCGAGTTTGTAGTCCATATTTAGATAAGTTTGTTATCGTTTTCATTGATGATATTCTTATCTATTCCAAGAGTGAGCAAGAGCATGAGCAGCATGTAAGGTTGATATTAGAGTTGTTAAGAAAAGAACAGCTATATGCTAAATTTTCTAAATGTGCTTTCTGGTTGAAAGAAGTGCAATTTCTTGGCCACGTTGTTAGTAGCAAAGGAATTCAGGTTGATCCAGCAAAAATTGAAGCCATTGAAAAATGGGAGACTCCTAAGACACCAACGCAGATACGCCAATTTTTAGGTTTAGCCGGTTATTATAGAAGGTTTATTCAAGATTTTTCCCGAATAGCTAAGCCGTTGACAGCATTAACGCAAAAAGGGAAGAAATACGAATGGACCTCGGAGCAGGAGAACGCATTTCAATTACTGAAGAAGAAGTTAACTACGGCGCCTATTTTATCGTTACCTGAAGGGAACGATGATTTTGAAATATATTGTGACGCTTCGCGACAAGGTTTTGGTTGTGTTCTTATGCAACGAAAGAAAGTTATTGCATACGCATCTCGATAATTGAAGATTCACGAGCGGAATTATACGACGCATGATCTAGAACTGGGAGCAGTCGTGTTTGCGTTAAAGATATGGAGACACTACTTATATGGGGTTAGATGCACTGTGTTTACTGATCATAAAAGTCTTCAACATATTTTCGATCAGAAACAGCTGAACATGAGGCAACGTAGGTGGGTCGAGCTGATAAACGACTACGATTGTGAGATTCGCTATCATCCCAGGAAAGCGAATGTAGTGGCTGACGCATTAAGCAGAAAGGAACGAGAACCAATTCGAGTACGAGCGATGAACATAAAAATTCGCATGAATCTCAACTCACAAATCAAAGAAGTTCAACGAGAAGCACTTACTAAAGAAAATATAGGAAATGAAATAATGAAGAAGTATGAGAAGCAACTCGTTATGCGGGAAGATGGAATTCGATATTTTGCAAATCGTATTTGGGTACCGAAGTTGGGTGGATTAAGGAAGTTGATATTGAACGAGGCACATAAGACAAGATATTCGATACATCCTGGAGTTGGAAAGATGTACCAAGATCTTAATACGCATTATTGGTGGCCTAATTTAAAGACAGACGTTGCAACATATGTTGGGGAATGTTTAACTTGTTCCAAAGTCAAAGCTGAACACCAGAAGCCGTCAGGATTACTTCAACAACCAGAAATCCCAGAATGGAAAAGGGATGGTATTACCATGGATTTCATCACGAAGTTACCAAAGACTGCCTGGGGATACGACACCATTTGTGTGATTGTTGATCGTCTCACCAAGTCTGCACATTTCTTGCCTATAAAGGAAATGGATAGAATGGAGAAACTATTACGATTGTATATAAAGGAAGTTGTTTCAAGGCATGGAATACCTATTTCCATTATATCCGATCGTGATAGTAGATTTACATCAAAGTTCTGGCAATCACTACAGGAGGCCCTAGGAACTCGTTTGGATATGAGTACCGCGTATCATCCGCAAACCGACGGGCAGAGTGAAAGAACGATTCAGACTCTTGAAGACATGCTCAGGGCATGTGTGATCGATTTTGGAAACGGATGGGATAAATATCTACCATTAGCAGAATTCTCGTATAATAATAGTTATCATGCGAGCATTAAAGTTGCGCCATTCGAAGCATTGTACGGAAGGAAGTGTAGATCTCCTATTTGTTGGAATGAAGTAGGAGATCGACAATTAACTGGTCCCGAGATCATACACGAAACGACTGAGAAGATAGTACAAATCAAGGAGAGATTGAAAACAGCCCGTAGTCGCCAAAAGAGCTACGCCGATGTCCGAAGGAAACCATTAGAGTTTCAAATCGGTGACATGGTTATGCTAAAGGTGTCACCTTGGAAAGGTGTAATACGTTTCGGTAAAAGAGGTAAACTGAACCCAAGATATGTAGGCCCGTTCAAGATCATCGAACGCATTGGACCGGTAGCTTATCGACTCGAGTTACCGCAACAACTCGCCGGAGTACATAATACCTTTCACCTCTCGAACCTTAAGAAATGTCTTGCAAAGGAAGACCTCACCATTCCTCTTGAATAAATCCATGTCGACGAGAAACTACAATTCATCGAAGAACCAATCGAAATCATGGATCGTGAAGTTAAACGGCTCAAGCAGAGCAACATACCGATCGTTAAGGTTCGTTGGAATGCTCGAAGGGGTCCCGAGTTTACTTGGGAACGAGAGGATCAAATGAAACAAAAGTATCCACACTTGTTTCCCGATGACGCAAAATAGGTACAATTTTAAAATTTCGGGACGCAATTTATTTAACGGGTAGGTACTGTAATGACCCGCACTTTTTCGATCATTCTATATTTATAAGATTAATATTTACATAAATTAAACCTTACCAACATGACAAGCAATCCAAATTGTTGAGACTTATGTCTTCGAAAAGAGTTTTACACAACGTTTGACCGTTCAATTTGACCGATGATATCACGAACTATATAACATACGATAATTATACGTTTATGTATATATATGTATTTATATATATTTAACATGATCTAAGGATGTTTAACATCTCATTGGGTACTAATAACAATGAGTTATAAGTATATTTTGAAACTACTAACTTAAGTTTTCAAAACGATAACTATACGTAACGTTCTTCGACATAAATACTTATAACCTATAATACTTATACATGCATCGTATAGATATGTATTTTATCACTTTTAAAGGGCTTACATACATAAAACAATATAAGTATATTTACAAAAGATAGCTATATTTGAATCCTCGTTCCGTTTTCTCAAAGATTTCTACACGTATATCTAGGGTATATGTACCCGTATCATACGCAGCTTCTAGATGTATTTACTATTGGTATATACCAATAAAAATCTGCTCCTTAGCAGCCTTAAATGATTAAGAAACATGTGGAACCAACCATTTGTCAAGTAGCATGAATTATTTAGCAAGAAAACAAAGTTAGGTATCTTTTTTTTCCTTTATAACCTAAAAACGTTTTTATGCATGCACACCATTTCTTTACCCCATTTTCTCATACTTACACTCCCATTTTTCTCTCAAAATACTCTTAACTTCATACTTGATCATCTCCAAGCATTTTCCCCATCATTTAGCTTCAAAAACATCACTTAATCACCATAAGAAAACCCTTACAAAAACACTTCAAGAATCCTTCCAAGAACACAAACTTACTTCCAATCTTTCATCCAATTCCATCACCCTTTTAGTTCTAGGTTCTTACTCCTCTTTTACAGCAACCTTGCCCAAGGAACTTGAGGTAGTAACTATGTTCATAACCTTATTCGATTCATATATATATATAGCTATCTTATTTTGTGGTATAAAATTTTAACAACAAGAACATAGTTTGAAAGTTTTCAAACTTGTTTGCAAACTAAATAGATCCTTCTAACTTAACTTTTAAAATACTTCAAGACCTGTAATATAACTTAATTACATGCTAATTTAACAAGGTATAACTTGGTTTTTCAAAGAACACCTTAAAAACTGTTTTTACGACGTCGGAATGCAACCGGGGACTGTTTTGGGTTGGATAATTAAAAACCATCTTAAACTTTGAATTGGAAGTTTATCTTCTGGAAAAATGATTTTTAATATGAATATGATAACACATAAAAATTTCATGATTTAATTCAAAGTATAAGTATTTTTAGAAAAATAATCATTTAAGGTTGTTTACATAAAGGAAAATGTTTAACTTCATAAGTTTCACTAAAGTTTCACCTATTCCGTGTGATTTTGAATACAAACCAAGGTATTTTCAGTTCATAGTCTTAAAGAGGGACTCGATCCAAGGAGATGGCAAGTTGAATCAACGAAAACGGATTTGTAACGAAGAAACTATGACCGAAACAAAATTGGTTATCCAAGACTTGTTTAACTTCGGGATTAATTGGGAAAAATTAAATAAAATCACATCTTTCTAAGATAACATGATATTTTATATAATTCAATTTTATATGGTTCAGGATCACCCGTAAACAACACGAGAAGATTAATCATAAGATCCCATGATTGTACGCAACACGTCATTTGACAACACCGGTACTTTATGTACGCAACACGTCATTTGACAACACCGGTACCGTGGGTCAAGATTAATCTCGACCAATACATATACGATGGGGTTTTATTTATTTCGTTGGGGGTTTTATTTATTTCATTGCGGGTATATTAAACATCTAAAAATGAACCATTAAAATTGAATTACTAACAACGAACTGCTAACTACGGACTAAGGAATTATTCAAAGTATTAAAAGTATAACAAGTATATATATGTGACGTTTGTTTAAAAAGAAAAGATATTGATATATTATATATGGATAGGTTCGTGATATCAACCGGAGACCAAGTCAAATTATATATATATATATCTTCAAGACGAAGGTGAGTATATAGTCCCACTTTTAAACTCTAAATATTTCGGGATGAGAATACATGTATTTTATGTTTTACAATATGGACACAAGTAACTGAAAAATATATTCTACGTTGAGTTGTACCACTGGCATACTTCCCTGTAGCTTGGTAACTAATATTTACAGTGGTATTGTAAACGCGAATCCTGTTGATAGATCTATCGGGCCTGACAACCCCAACCGGACTGGACGACCAGTATTCAACGGTTGCACAGTACTTCGTTTTGTGACTACACTTGGTACGGTGTAGTAAGATTTCATATTAAAGGGAATATGCGACGTGATTAAATGTTAAGTATGGTTACCAAGTGCTCAACCACTTAGAATATTTTTATTAAAATGTTTATATATGAAATCTTGTGGTCTATATTTATATCGCTGCCGGCATTAAACCTATATCTCACCAACTTTATGTTGACGTTTTAAACATGTCTATTCTCAGGTGATAATTAGAAGCTTCCGCTGCATCATGTTGAATCTAAGCAGGATCTTGCGTACGCATATTTGTGTCAAAAATAAGACTGCATATCCAAGAACTTGTGTTGTAAAATATGCTAGAAATCGGGTTGTTATTATCATTTGTAAAGTTTGTAAGTCGAAGATTATCGCTAAACGATAATCATCTTTATTTTGTCCAAAGCTTGTATCAAAAATAAGGATCATGGTTTGTAATGTATAATATATGCAGTTTTTCTTTAAAAAAAATGTCGCATATAGAGGTCAATACCTCGCAATGAAATCATACGTTATCTAACACGTTCTTATGGTTAAGGATGGGTTATGACATAGAGACAAAAAAATAATCATTCATATGGTGAACACCTGGTAACCGACATTAACTAGATACATATAAGAATATCCCCTATCATTCCGGGATCCTCCTTCGGACATGATATAATTTCGAAGTACTAAAGCATCCGGTACTTTGGATGGGGTTTGTTAGGCCCAATAGATCTATCTTTAGAGTTCGCATCAATTAGGGTGTCTGTTCCCTAATTCTTAGATTACCAGACTTAATAAAAAGGGGCATATTCGATTTCGATAATTCAACCATAGAATGTAGTTTTACGTACTTGTGTCTATTTTGTAAATCATTTATAAAACCTGCATGTATTCTCATCCCAAAAATATTAGATTTTAAAAGTGGGACTATAACTCACACATATAAATATTGTAAAACAGTTATTAAAGCATTTGCATGTATTCTCAGCTCAAAAATGTAATGAGTAAAAAGGGAATCAAATGAAACTCACCATACTGTATTTCGTAGTAAAAATACCTATAACATCATTGAACAAGTGTAAGGTTGGCCTTGGATTCACGAACCTAAATTATTCATATATATAGTTATGTATTTGTCAATATTTGTCTAATACATTAAGTTAAGTCATAGTGTACCACAACCCTAATGCTCGAGTCTAATATGCAAAGGTCGACAAACTTAGTTTGACTCAAAATGATTTACAAAATTTAAAAATGATTATTATATAATTTTAAATATCGTCGTTTTATATTTTTAAAAATATTTATAAAAGATTTAATAGAGTAAATTATATAATTCATTTATTAATAAATACAATTTTATATTAAAGTATACTTTTATATATCTTAAGTATTAAAATTTATAAAGTGCACTTAGTATCATAAAAATATTATGATAGATTCTATTGAGGTAATTACATAATTTGTATTACACATTTTTTTTTATTTGATAAAATAGCATTGATAATAATAATAAGTAACAGTCGTGTTATTTTGTAATAATAATTATTATTATTTTATTAATAAAAATCAATATTTATATTTACTAAAAAAATGATATTATGGTAAAATGATAATTATAATTATGATATCTTTAATATTTACGATACTTTTAATAATAATACTAGTAATGATAAAAATAATAAGAACGATAATTTTATCTACATCAATAACTTTAAATTTCATCATGATACTCATACTCATTATTTCCTAATACATTTGTTGATAGTTCTTAAATCGTCTTTTATATCGCGTTCATTTTAATGATAATAATAGTAATCATAATAATTAAATGTTAGTGTTACTAGTTTTAATTATAATACTAATAATAATAATTGTCATGATAATAATAATACTAATAATCTATTTTAACGATAATAATAATAATAATACTAATTATAACTTTTAATGATAATAAATGAGTAATAATAAAAATAACAATTTTTAAGGATGATACTTTTTACAGATAATGATAATAATAATGATAATAATAATAATAATAATAATAATATTTAAATAAAATTTAGAACGACGATAATGATGACGATAATAATAATCATTTTTACACAATTTCAAATGGCTATAAATTCTAATTCGTTCATCGAAACGATTCGACATCTAAAGGAAAAGTTCTTAATTTTTCGCTAGCTTTCCAATGACATGCATATCTTATATCTTATCTCATCCCTAGTATAACAACCTTTAAGATTCAACATAACCTATCTAAGAGCAATATCAAATATACAAGCATGCACAATCCTATTTTCTCGAGCACTAGTCAGGGATACACTATTAGTATATAAAAATTAAATTAGGAGTACTCACTTATCAATATTGAGATTCAATATTGCAGGAAAGGTACGTAAACACAACGGAGACGATAAACACTAGATTGACCTCATGAGCATACCCAATGATTCATACCCATAACCTCCATAGCTATAACCCATAATTTCCTTAGCCATATCCTACTCATAAAACCCGTTTTGAAAATAGCTTGTTCATGTAACGACCCGCACTTTTTCGATCGTTCTATACTTATAAGATTAATATTTACATAAATTAAACCTTACCAACATGATAAGCAATCCAAATTGTCGAGACTTATGTTTTTCGAAAAGAGTTTTACACAACGTTTGACCGTCTAGTTTGACCGATGATATCACGAACTATACAATATATGATAATTATACGTTTGTGTATATATATGTATATATACATATTTAACATGACCTAAGAATGTTTTAATATCTCATTTTGTATTAATAACGATAAGTTATAAGTATATTTTGAAACTACTAACTTAAGTTTTCAAAACGATAACCATACGTAACGTTATTTGACTTAAATACTTATGACCTATAATGTTTATACATATATCGTATAAGTAATGTATTTAATCACTTTTAAAGACTTAAATACATAAAACAATATAAGTATATTTACAAAAGATAGCTATATTTGAATCCTCGTTTCGTTTTCTCAAAGATTTCTATACGTATACCTAGGGTATATGTACCCATATCATACGCAGCTTCTAGATGTATTTACTATTGGTATATACCAATAAAAATCTGCTCCTTAGCAGCCTTAAATGATTAAGAAACATGTGGAACCAACCATTTGTCAAGTAGCATGAATTATTTAGCAAGAAAACAAAGTTAGGTATCTTTTTTTTCCTTTATAACCTAAAAACGTTTTTATGCATGCACACCATTTCTTCACCCCATTTTCTCATACTTACACTTCCATTTCTCTCTCAAAATACTCTTAACTTCATACTTGATCATCTCCAAGCATTTTCCCCATCATTTAGCTTCAAAAACAACACTTAAACCTCATAAGAAAACCTTACAAAAACACTTCAAGAAATCCTTCCAAGAACACCAACTTACTTCCAATCTTTCATCCACTTCCATCACCCTTTTGGTTCTAGGTTCTTACTCCTCTTTTAAAACAACCTTGTCCAAGGAACTTGAGGTAGAATCTATGTTCATAACCTTATTCGATTCATATATATATAGCTATCTTATTTTGTGGTATAAAATTTTAACAACAAGAACATAGTTTGAATGTTTTCAAACTTGTTTGCAAACTAAATAGATCCTTCTAACTTAACTTTTAAAATACTCCAAGACCTGTAATATAACTTAAATATATGCTAATTTAACAAGGTATAACTTGGTTTTTCAAAGATTATCTTAAAAACTGTTTTTACGACGTCGGAGTGCCACCGGGGGCTGTTTTGGGTTGGATAATTAAAAACCATCTTAAACTTTGAATTGGAAGTTTATCTTCTGGAAAAATGATTTTTAATATGAATATGATAACACATAAAAATTTCATGATTTAATTCAAAGTATAAGTATTTTTAGAAAAATAATCATTTAAGGTTGTTTACATGATGGAAAATGATTAACTTCATAAGTTTCACTAAAGTTTGACCTATGCCGTGTGATTTTGAATATAAACTAAGGTATTTACAGTTCATAGTCTTAAATAGGGACTCGATCCAAGGAGATGGCAAGTTGAATCAACGAAAACGGAGTTGTAACGAAGAAACTATGACCGAAACAAAATCGGATATCCAAGACTAGTTTAGCCACGAAAATAATTGGGAAAAATTAAATAAATCACATCTTTTTAAGTTAACATGATATTTTATATATATGTACTTATAATTCAATTTTATATGGTTCAGGATCACCCGTAAACAACACGAGAAGATTAATCATAAGATCCCATGATTGTACGCAACACGTCATTTGACAACACCGGTACTTTATGTACGCAACACGTCATTTGACAACACCGGTACCGTGGGTCAAGATTAATCTCGACCAATACATATACGATGGGGTTTTATTTATTTCGTTGGGGGTTTTATTTATTTCATTGCGGGTATATTAAACATCTAAAAATGAACCATTAAAATTGAATTACTAACAACGAACTGCTAACTACGGACTAAGGAATTATTCAAAGTATTAAAAGTATAACAAGTATATATATGTGACGTTTGTTTAAAAAGAAAAGGTATTGATATATTATATATGGATAGGTTCGTGATATCAACCGGAGACCAAGTCAAATTATATATATATCTTCAAGACGAAAGTGAGTATATAGTCCCACTTTTAAACTCTAAATATTTCGGGATGAGAATACATGTATTTTATGTTTTACGTTATGGACACAAGTAACTGAAAAATATATTCTACGTTGAGTTGTACCACTGGCATACTTCCCTGTAGCTTGGTAACTAATATTTACAGCGGTATTGTAAATGCGAATCCTGTTGATAGATCTATCGGGCCTGACAACCCCAACCGGACTGGACGACCAGTATTCAACGGTTGCACAGTACTTCGTTTCGTGACTACACTTGGTACGGTGTAGTAAGATTTCATAATAAAGGGAATATGCGACGTGATTAAATGTTAAGTATGGTTACCAAGTGCTCAACCACTTAGAATATTTTTATTAAACTGTTTATATACGAAATCTTGTGGTCTATATATATATATTGCTGCCGGCATTAAACCTATATCTCACCAACTTTATGTTGACCTTTTAAAACATGTCTATTCTCAGGTGATTACTAAAGCTTCCGCTGCATTATGTTGAATTTGAGCAGGATCTTGCGTACGCATATTTGTATCAAAAATAAAACTGCATACCCAAGGATTTGTGTTGTAAAATATGCTCGAAATCGTGTTGTTATCATTATATGTAAAGTTTGTAAGTCGAAGATTATCGCTAAACGATAATCATCTTTTTATTGTCTAAAGCTTGTAACAAAAATAATGGTTATGGTTTGTAATGTATAATATGTGCAGTTTATCTTTTAAAAATGTCGCATATAGAGGTCAATACCTCGCAATGAAATCATACGTTATCTAACACGTTCTTATGGTTAAGGACGGGTTATGACATGTGGTATCAGAGCGGTGGTCTTAGCGAACCAGGTTTGCATTAGTAAGTCTGGACTTTGACCGGGTCTGATTTAAAAACCATTGCTTATCATTGTTGGTTAAAATTTATATGTAAATATTATGTAGTACTAATGGGTTAGTTGTTGTGTGATAGATGTCGGGCTCAAAACTTGTCATCACGTTCAGCGACTCCGAACCAGAATCTTCAGATGGTGTTCCAGTCATTAACCTATCCGATGACGAAAATAATATCTTTGGGGAAGACTCACAAATTCCGGATGAACCGACTATAGAGAACCCGGAAAGTGAACCCGAGGAGGAAAGTGAACCCGAGGAGGAAAGTGAACCCGAGGAGGAAAGTGAACCCGAGGAAGAAATACAGGAAATTACAAAAGACGAGTTCGAACTAGGAAAGAAACGAAAGGCTAATGAATTAGAAAATTCAAATCCTGAGTTTAGTAAGGATGATGTGGCACCAACTCCACTAGACACTACCACCCCTATTCCCGCTATTCCTATTCGTTCTATCCCGGCATCCAGTTCTTCAGTCCCACAGCCAAAATATAGGCAGACAGCCAGGATAAGCGTTAAGCGATTCTTTGAACCTAAACGTCTTAGAAAATAGACCAAACGATGCACTGCCGTATTAAACCATGGGATCATATAATGTTTTGTATAATATTATTAGTGTGGTTTGCTTAATGTTCGATGTAAGATAAGCATATGTAAAATAGTGAAGTGTGAAATGCAATAATTTTCCATGGTTAAGTATTATTTAGATGGTAGTAATTGATTCTGTACTAAGCTATTAAGTATGGACATTAACGGGTAGGTACTACCCTAGATATAATTATAAAACGCTAATAAGAAGAAAAGGCTTTTATAATAATACCTGGTTCATATTATTAACAAGCTATAATGTACTATAAATACACACTACATCTATAATAATCCATGTGAATAATTATTTTCTTTCATTAGGAAATGGCGCGATTGAATCGAATGACGGAACAAGAAATCCAGGAACTCATCAATCAGCGAGTGAACGACAGAATGTTATGGGTCGAGGCTGCAAGAGGTGCTGCAGTTAACCCAAATCCTCGTGTGGGGTGCACTTACAAAACTTTTCAAGCTTGCAAGCCCTCATCATTCAGTGGAACAGAAGGACCAATCGGTTTAACCCGGTGGATAGAAAAGATGGAGACTGTGTTTAAAATCAGTGGTTGTGTTGAAAAGGACATGACCAAGTATGCATCGTGCACTTTACAAGATAGTGCACTCACGTGGTGGAAAAATTATGTGAAGGCTGTAGGAGGAGATGTAGCTTATGATACTCCGTGGGAAGAATTCAAAACAATGTTAATCAACGAATATTGTCCAAGGAACGAGGTTAGGAAGTTGGAAGATGAGTTACGAAGTCTGAAGGTTATTGGTACTGAAATCACCAACTACAATCAGCGATTCATGGAATTAGTTTTGCTATGTCCTGAATTGGTTCCAACCGAAGAACGGAAGATTGAAATGTACAAAGATGGTTTGCCCAAAAAGGTCAAGGCAAATGTTACAGCATCGAAACCTAAGACAATTCATGAAGCTATAACCATGGCAAACGAGCTAATGGATCAGGTCATCATGGATAAGAAAGTATCCAATACTGATGTGAAGGTATCAGGTAACAAAAGAAAGTGGAATGGAAATTATGATCGAGGTAACCAACAACAATCTTTTAAGAAACAAGAAAACACGCAAGGTGCGGGTAGTGGTTTAAGCTTTGGTTATAAAGGACAAAATCCTTTATGCAACCGATGCCACAAACATCACTCTGGTTACTGTAATGTGGTATGCAACAAATGTAATCGAAAGGGTCATCTTGCTGAAGATTGTAGGGCTCTTGTTACAAATACAAATGGTACCAAGACTCTTGCCACCAATGCAAATAGAACTGCTTTGGCTACCATTACTTGTTTTGGGTGTGGAAAACAAGGTCACTATAAGAGCCAGTGCCCGAATCCAGAGAAGAATATCGGACCTGCACGTGGGAGAGCATTTGTTATTAATGCTAGAGAGGCATGTGAAGACCCGGAGCTTGTTACGGGTACGTTTACCATTAATAACTTATCCGCATCTATTATATTTGATACTGGTGCTGATAGAAGTTACGTATGTAGAGACTTTCACGCTAAATTGAATTGTTCATCATTACCTCTAGATGCTAAGTACATGATTGAGTTAGCTAATGGTAAACTAATTAAAGCCGATAAAATTTGCCGTGATTGTAAAATAAATTTAGCCGGAGAAACATTTAAGATTGATTTGATACCCGTAGAATTAGGAAGTTTTGATGTAATAGTCGGCATGGACTGGATGTCCAAAATAGGAGCTGAAGTTGTGTGCGCCAAGAAGGCAATTCGCATTCCTCGTAAGAATAAAACGCCAGTAATGATTTATGGAGAGAAGGGTAACTCAAAGCTAAAACTCATTAGTTATTTGAAAGCTCAAAAGTGCTTGAAGAAAGGGTGCTATGCTATCTTAGCACATGTTAATAAAGTCGAAAAGAAAGAAAAAGAGAAGTGCATCAATGACGTGCCTGTGGCAAGAGATTTTCCTGAAGTATTTCCGGAAGAGTTGCCGGGATTACCTCCATTTAGATCTGTAGAATTTCAAATAGATCTTGTACCAGGAGCTGCACCGGTTGCCCGTGCTCCATATAGACTTGCACCGTCCGAGTTAAAAGAACTTCAGAGTCAGTTAAAAGAATTACTGGATCGTGGATTCATACGACCAAGTACTTCACCGTGGGGAGCTCCAATTTTATTCGTCAAGAAGAAAGACGGATCTTTCCGAATGTGTATAGATTATCGTGAATTAAATAAGTTAACTATCAAGAATCGGTATCCACTACCGAGAATTGACGACTTATTTGATCAACTCCAAGGATCATGTGTGTACTCGAAAATTGACCTAAGATCGGGCTATCATCAATTACGTGTCAAAGAAGAAGATATACCGAAAACTGCTTTTCGGACACGTTATGGTCATTACGAATTTTTGGTCATGCCGTTTGGGTTGACAAATGCGCCAGCTGTATTCATGGACCTCATGAATCGAGTTTGTAGTCCATATTTAGATAAGTTTGTTATCGTTTTCATTGATGATATTCTTATCTATTCCAAGAGTGAGCAAGAGCATGAGCAGCATGTAAGGTTGATATTAGAGTTGTTAAGAAAAGAACAGCTATATGCTAAATTTTCTAAATGTGCTTTCTGGTTGAAAGAAGTGCAATTTCTTGGCCACGTTGTTAGTAGCAAAGGAATTCAGGTTGATCCAGCAAAACTTGAAGCCATTGAAAAATGGGAGACTCCTAAGACACCAACGCAGATACGCCAATTTTTGGGTTTAGCCGGTTATTATAGAAGGTTTATTCAAGATTTTTCCCGAATAGCTAAGCCGTTGACAGCATTAACGCAAAAAGGGAAGAAATACGAATGGACCTCGGAGCAGGAGAACGCATTTCAATTACTGAAGAAGAAGTTAACTACGGCGCCTATTTTATCGTTACCTGAAGGGAACGATGATTTTGAAATATATTGTGACGCTTCGCGACAAGGTTTTGGTTGTGTTCTTATGCAACGAAATAAAGTTATTGCATACACATCTCGACAATTGAAGATTCACGAGCGGAATTATACGACGCATGATCTAGAACTGGGAGCAGTCGTGTTTGCGTTAAAGATATGGAGACACTACTTATATGGGGTTAGATGCACTGTGTTTACTGATCATAAAAGTCTTCAACATATTTTCGATCAGAAACAGCTGAACATGAGGCAACGTAGGTGGGTCGAGCTGATAAATGACTACGATTGTGAGATTCGCTATCATCTCGGGAAAGCGAATGTAGTGGCTGACGCATTAAGCAGAAAGGAACGAGAACCAATTCGAGTACGAGCGATGAACATAAAAATTCGCATGAATCTCAACTCACAAATCAAAGAAGTTCAACGAGAAGCACTTACTAAAGAAAATATAGGAAATGAAATAATGAAGAAGTATGAGAAGCAACTCGTTATGCGGGAAGATGGAATTCGATATTTTGCAAATCGTATTTGGGTACCGAAGTTGGGTGGATTAAGGAAGTTGATATTGAACGAGGCACATAAGACAAGATACTCGATACATCCTGGAGTTGGAAAGATGTACCAAGATCTTAAGACGCGTTATTGGTGGCCTAATTTAAAGACAGACGTAGCAACATATGTTGGGGAGTGTTTAACTTGTTCCAAGGTCAAAGCAGAACACCAGAAGCCGTCAGGGTTACTTCAACAACCAGAAATCCCAGAATGGAAATGGGATGGTATTACCATGGATTTCATCACGAAGTTACCAAAGACTGCCTGGGGTTACGACACCATTTGGGTGATTGTTGATCGTCTCACCAAGTCTGCACATTTCTTGCCTATAAAGGAAACGGATAGAATGGAGAAACTATTACGATTGTATATAAAGGAAGTTGTTTCAAGGCATGGAATACCTATTTCCATTATATCTGATCGTGATAGTAGATTTACCTCAAAGTTCTGGCAATCACTACAGGAGGCACTAGGAACTCGTTTGGATATGAGTACCGCATATCATCCGCAAACGGACGGGCAGAGTGAAAGAACAATTCAGACTCTTGAAGACATGCTCAGGGCATGTGTGATCGATTTTGGAAACGGATGGGATAAGTATTTACCGTTAGCAGAATTCTCGTATAATAATAGTTATCATGCGAGCATTAAAGCTGCACCATTCGAAGCATTGTATGGAAGGAAGTGTAGATCTCCTATCTGTTGGAATGAAGTAGGAGATCGACATTTAACTGGTCCCGAGATCATACACGAAACGACTGAGAAGATAGTACAAATCAAGGAGAGATTGAAAACAGCCCGTAGTCGCCAAAAGAGCTACGCCGATGTCCTAAGGAAACCATTAGAGTTTCAGATCGGTGACATGGTTATGCTAAAGGTGTCACCTTGGAAAGGTGTGATACGTTTTGGAAAAAGGGGTAAACTGAACCCAAGATATGTAGGCCCGTTCAAGATCATCAAACGCATTGGACCGGTAGCTTATCGACTCGAGTTACCGCAACAACTCGCCGGAGTACATAATACCTTTCACGTCTCGAACCTTAAGAAGTGTCTTGCAAAGGAAGACCTCACCATTCCTCTTGAAGAAATCCATGTCGACGAGAAACTACAATTCGTCGAAGAACCAATCGAAATCATGGACCGTGAAGTTAAACAGCTCAAGCAGAGCAACATACCGATCGTTAAGGTTCGTTGGAATGCTCGAAGAGGTCCCAAGTTTACGTGGGAACGGGAGGATCAGATGAAACAAAAGTATCCACACTTGTTTCTCGATGACGCAAAATAGGTACAATTTTAAAATTTCGGGACGAAATTTATTTAACGGGGAGGTAATGTAACGACCCGCACTTTTTTGATCGTTCTATACTTATAAGATTAATATTTACATAAATTAAACCTTACCAACATGATAAGCAATCCAAATTGTCGAGACTTATGTTTTTCGAAAAGAGTTTTACACAACATTTGACCGTCTAGTTTGACCGATGATATCACGAACTATACAATATATGATAATTATACGTTTGTGTATATATATGTATATATACATATTTAACATGACCTAAGAATGTTTTAATATCTCATTTTGTATTAATAACAATAAGTTATAAGTATATTTTGAAACTACTAACTTAAGTTTTCAAAACGATAACCATACGTAACGTTATTTGACTTAAATACTTATGACCTATAATGTTTATACATATATCGTATAAGTAATGTATTTAATCACTTTTAAAGACTTAAATACATAAAACAATATAAGTATATTTACAAAAGATAGCTATATTTGAATCCTCGTTCCGTTTTCTCAAAGATTTCTATACGTATACCTAGGGTATATGTACCCGTATCATACGCAGCTTCTAGATGTATTTACTATTGGTATATACCAATAAAAATCTGCTCCTTAGCAGCCTTAAATGATTAAGAAACATGTGGAACCAACCATTTGTCAAGTAGCATGAATTATTTAGCAAGAAAACAAAGTTAGGTATCTTTTTTTTCCTTTATAACCTAAAAACGTTTTTATGCATGCACACCATTTCTTCACCCCATTTTCTCATACTTACACTTCCATTTCTCTCTCAAAATACTCTTAACTTCATACTTGATCATCTCCAAGCATTTTCCCCATCATTTAGCTTCAAAAACAACACTTAAACCTCATAAGAAAACCTTACAAAAACACTTCAAGAAATCCTTCCAAGAACACCAACTTACTTCCAATCTTTCATCCACTTCCATCACCCTTTTGGTTCTAGGTTCTTACTCCTCTTTTACAACAACCTTGTCCAAGGAACTTGAGGTAGAATCTATGTTCATAACCTTATTCGATTCATATATATATAGCTATCTTATTTTGTGGTATAAAATTTTAACAACAAGAACATAGTTTGAATGTTTTCAAACTTGTTTGCAAACTAAATAGATCCTTCTAACTTAACTTTTAAAATACTCCAAGACCTGTAATATAACTTAAATATATGCTAATTTAACAAGGTATAACTTGGTTTTTCAAAGATTATCTTAAAAACTGTTTTTACGACGTCGGAGTGCCACCGGGGGCTGTTTTGGGTTGGATAATTAAAAACCATCTTAAACTTTGAATTGGAAGTTTATCTTCTGGAAAAATGATTTTTAATATGAATATGATAACACATAAAAATTTCATGATTTAATTCAAAGTATAAGTATTTTTAGAAAAATAATCATTTAAGGTTGTTTACATGATGGAAAATGATTAACTTCATAAGTTTCACTAAAGTTTGACCTATGCCGTGTGATTTTGATTACAAACTAAGGTATTTACAGTTCATAGTCTTAAAGAGGGACTCGATCCAAGGAGATGGCAAGTTGAATCAACGAAAACGGAGTTGTAACGAAGAAACTATGACCGAAACAAAATCGGATATCCAAGACTAGTTTAGCCACGAAAATAATTGGGAAAAATTAAATAAATCACATCTTTTTAAGTTAACATGATATTTTATATATATGTACTTATAATTCAATTTTATATGGTTCAGGATCACCCGTAAACAACACGAGAAGATTAATCATAAGATCCCATGATTGTACGCAACACGTCATTTGACAACACCGGTACTTTATGTACGCAACACGTCATTTGACAACACCGGTACCGTGGGTCAAGATTAATCTCGACCAATACATATACGATGGGGTTTTATTTATTTCGTTGGGGGTTTTATTTATTTCATTGCGGGTATATTAAACATCTAAAAATGAACCATTAAAATTGAATTACTAACAACGAACTGCTAACTACGGACTAAGGAATTATTCAAAGTATTAAAAGTATAACAAGTATATATATGTGATGTTTGTTTAAAAAGAAAAGGTATTGATATATTATATATGGATAGGTTCGTGATATCAACCGGAGACCAAGTCAAATTATATATATATCTTCAAGACGAAAGTGAGTATATAGTCCCACTTTTAAACTCTAAATATTTCGGGATGAGAATACATGTATTTTATGTTTTACGTTATGGACACAAGTAACTGAAAAATATATTCTACGTTGAGTTGTACCACTGGCATACTTCCCTGTAGCTTGGTAACTAATATTTACAGCGGTATTGTAAACGCGAATCCTGTTGATAGATCTATCAGGCCTGACAACCCCAACCGGACTGGACGACCAGTATTCAACGGTTGCACAGTACTTCGTTTCGTGACTACACTTGGTACGGTGTAGTAAGATTTCATAATAAAGGGAATATGCGACGTGATTAAATGTTAAGTATGGTTACCAAGTGCTCAACCACTTAGAATATTTTTATTAAACTGTTTATATACGAAATCTTGTGGTCTATATATATATATTGCTGCCGGCATTAAACCTATATCTCACCAACTTTATGTTGACCTTTTAAAACATGTCTATTCTCAGGTGATTACTAAAGCTTCCGCTGCATTATGTTGAATTTGAGCAGGATCTTGCGTACGCATATTTGTGTCAAAAATAAAACTGCATACCCAAGGATTTGTGTTGTAAAATATGCTCGAAATCGTGTTGTTATCATTATATGTAAAGTTTGTAAGTCGAAGATTATCGCTAAACGATAATCATCTTTTTATTGTCTAAAGCTTGTAACAAAAATAATGGTTATGGTTTGTAATGTATAATATGTGCAGTTTATCTTTTAAAAATGTCGCATATAGAGGTCAATACCTCGCAATGAAATCATACGTTATCTAACACGTTCTTATGGTTAAGGACGGGTTATGACAGTTCATGACCTCGTCGTAATATTTTATGTATATCTAATAATAATAATAATACTCCTAACCATAAGATTAATATTAATATTAATCTTAATAATAATAATAATATTAATATTAATCTTAATAATAATAATAATAATAATAATAATAATAATAATAATAATAATAATAATATTTATAATTATATAAATATATGTATGTGAGAGAGAAATGGTTCGAGAGAATAAGTGAAATGCATCAACAACCGAAAATCGTTGAACTTTATACAAATTTTGGCCTACCACACCTCATAGATCTTAGACAGCTGGTAACCACTTTTTTTTCTTTTCTTTTTTTTTTTTTTTGTGCCGACACTTCTTTTACCAAGTATAAACACATGTTACGTAATGTAATTTGATATATTAAAATATATATTATATTTAATCTTTAGAATTAATTAAATATTATATTATATTTACGTGCGTGGTAAAAATATAATTTTTACAAAAATGACACGGACGTGGTCTCACGACTCATGTACCACTTTCGGTTTTTCGGGCGCACTTTCGTACGTTTAGAAAACTAGCCTTTTACGTTACGTAACGTGTACCTTTTACAAAAATTAGACTTACTTATCAATAATTTATCTTTATAAAAAAATCACTTATAAAATTTAGCGTTGTGGTCATTTATTTTATAAAATCAAAGTCTCTTTGCTTATCAAAATATTTTATTTTAAATTAAACGTTTTGTGACATGTACCTTTATTAATAGGTAGACTTAAATTAATTAAAAACTAACCCACTCAAGATGTAACTTAATCTTTTGAGTGTTTTGGTCATTTCCTTTTATAAATCGACGTCTCGTTATATAACAAAATATATATTTAATCTTATTAGTTTGAATCAAAACGTTTTATGACTAAAATAAAATATATGTACATTTAAAATTTATAAACTTATACATAATACATATGTTCGAAATATTTATTTAATAATATAATATTTCACTTTTCAAAATTAATTATATTTCAAAGACCAATATATATATATATATATATATATATATATATATATATATATATATATATATATATATATATATATATATATATATATATATATATATATATATATATATATATATATATAACATTAAAATCGTGTGAATACAAGATATTGTTATATCACCTAACGGTTATGCTCGAAAACTTAATCTGATATAACTTATTTATGCGCCAACCCTTACTTTAATTTCTCAAAGGCTCTAGTTAAAATATCTAATTATAAATCGAATCAATGAACAAGGGTTACTATCTTTTACCTAACTAATATATCTAATATACATAATCACGTTCTATATATGTTGCAAGTTATCAACCAAGTGTTATGAAATTCAACCCTCCACCAACCTTTGACTAATCCTCGATAAGAACACTGTCGTTCTTGCATGCATATCATTTCACTAAATTTCCGAATACCGTTAAAAATGTAATAGTCTCTTAAATCATAGTGGACCTTACGACGGAGACTCGTGATCATAATTCAATGTATCTGATAATTCAATCATTTGATACTATCTTTTAATCTCGTCGATAAACTTACATCGAACAAATACGTTCGTATAAAGTATTATTAATTCAATACCTTGATAACATTTCTAAATTCATAAAATAGATCTCATAGCTTATATTCATATCAACTAATCCGTTCAATGTTTTATAATATATGTCAATCTAATAAGCACACATGTATATATACATAAATATTTATTTACACATAATTGTTCGTGAATCGTTTGGCATGGTCAAATGGTATTTAATTAAATGAATATAATTTCAAAACTTTCGAGACTCAATCATTATAGATTTGCTTATCGTGTCGGATATATATAAAGGTTAAAGTTTAAATTTGTTCGGAAATCTCCGGGTCATCACAGTAGATAGTAAGGAACACCGGTGTAACATCGGTAATGGTTAATGATCGCCATAGCGATGGAAACTTTACAGTACTTGTGGATAGTAAAATGGGACGGTAGTGAATAACAACCTGGGAGACAGAATTCCTGAACTAGTATAACTAATGAAGTCATCGTCCTCTTTACGCGTATGAATCTTAAGTTTACGTGTGTTACAAGAAAGTGGCATAATACGAGTTCGTATGATGAAAATTTGGTACCAATAAGGAGTTCACCTAAGAAAGGTTTAAGTATAATGCACAAGTAGTCAAGTAAGTGCTATCTATAGCAAATGCAAATCCGGATGCAATGATTAACTATCCGGTTGTAGTCTAGATTCACTAATGCGTCCTAACGGCTCTGTCAGCCACACTAATACATATCCTAGTTCCCTGCAACCAACGCTCTGATACCATCTGTAACGACCTGACAAAATCGTCATTGACGGCGCCGTTAACTTAGGTCCCGTTGCATGGTCATAGTCCCTAAATGAGACGCGTTCGACCAAAATTATGTCGCATTCATTTAAAACGTGTATGACTTGCAAAGTTTAGTTTACCAAACGGTTCGACAACAAGTTTAAGTTTACAAAAGTATAAAGTATAAAAGAAATAACTTGCGACATAATATAAGTTGAAAATCACGAATGATATCAATAGCGTATGCATGTAAACATTAAGTTTGAATCCAAAGGTGCTATCACTAGCGTATGCATGTATGCTTGACCTCAAGCAAGTAATCAAAGTGTGTGGAAGCATGTATCAAGTAGCCAAATATGAACCTGAGAAACACATAGAAAACTGTCAACGAAAAACGTTGGTGAAATCATAGGTGTTTGTATAAAGTATGTTTTGAACCACAACATTTAGTATAAACCGATTATCAAGCGTATACATCTCAAAAGATGTGTTTGTATCACGAGCATCCAATTATCAAAGCTTAACTGAATCTTACCTCTGCATATAGTGTTAGAATCTAAACTATTCCGATAAAAATATATTTCACCCGCTAACGGTAGCGAACCGTCCAAATGAGGGTTCGTTAAACCCGTATGGCCACACAACATAAGTTCACGCTTACACCCTACAAGTGTAACTGATGATAATTGAACTTGAGGATTTTTTTCTAACTCGTACGTATCTTTGCTTTCGTATTTGTGTTCAAAGTATAAGAGTATAAACCGTATAAAATGTATTCAAAGTATATGTTTCTCAGCCCACGATTTAAAGTATAAAAGTTATTGAAAAGGTGGGACTATGATATCACCTCGAGTGCACGAGTATAAATGTACTTCACAAAGTAAACATGTGCATAAAAGTTGTTTAGCCTTGACCTAAACAATTAAGTTGTATCAATTAACCGGTTACGACACACGGTCGGGCGAAATGTGTTCAATTAGTCCTATGGCTCGTTACGACTCGAATATATAGCATGTGAATCACGTTGTCAAGTTTCATGCAAGAATCAAGTATAAAAGCATGTTAGAATGATTGCATAAGTGTTTGGTTAAGTTTGAATAAAGTCAAACTTGGTCAAAGTCAACGAAAAAGTCAACGGGGTCGAGTCAGGTATCCGACAATTTTTCTGAGGTTTTTAATCATATATAAGCATCTTGGCCAAGTTTCATGTTAATCAAGGGTGCGTAGCATAGTTAGAATTAAACAAAAATGCATATTTTTAGACAGTCGGGGCCCGGAGCGGCGCTCCAGGACCCTTAGCGGCGCTCAGTATGGCTGTTCAGCAAGTCTGACAGTTTTTGAACACTCAAGCACGAATTCAACTTCAAACAATCATAACTTATGATCCGTAAACATTCAAAACACGTATCTTATATCGTTGGAAAGGTATTTTGACAAGGAATACAACTAAACACATTTCATAAATCAAACTCATCATTTACTATAACAAAAACCTCGTCGAATGATCTTTAAATGTTCAAAATTAAAGTTTCAAGCTCATAAAACGCATTTCTTGACTCGGGAATCCAATTTACACATACGATATGCCGTTTTGAAGGTAATGAAACATACAATACAACTAAACACTTACTAACAACATTTCATAGCATTCAATGCGTCAAAAGTTCGTTTAAAGTTCATTAAACCCTAACTAAAATCATGAATTTAACCATTTTGCAATTGAAGCTTTTCTAAATCAACCAACACATCAAATTGAAGCTAATGATGCAAGTAACACATTTAATACATGAACTTTAATATTTAAACAATATTTAATCACTCAAAACTCAAGATTAAACACACCCATTTTTCATATTCAAACTAGTTACTCAAAACAACAAATCGAGCAAACTAAACACATATTCATGTTAGACTTGAGCCATAGACACTAACTAACACCATTTCAAGTCTATAAAACGAATATGAGAAATCTAGAGTTCTTAGAACTTTACCCCAAGTAGTAAAATTGGTACCAAAATGTAGAGGATGGAGAGAGAATTTCAAAAGTACGATTTGTTTTGATGTTAGCTTCTTGATTCGGATTTAGATGATGAATTAGTGATGAAGATCAAATGGTGAAAGTTTGGAAGTAAAAAAAATGGAGAGAAAATGGAAAAGAAAAGAAAAATAATGAATGGTGGGGAGGGAGGTGGTTGACTAGTCAACCACTAGTTACCTCTTTCCTCACTTGACAACATTAGTCCCTCGAGTTTGGATGCAGGTGAGTGAATTAACCGAACGAATTATTTAAATACACTAGAGTAACGAAAGGTGTGATAATCCAATAACGGAAATATTCAGAACGTTAGTTAACGAAAGACACGAATTTAGATAACAAAAGATATTATCTAAAAAAAAGACGGTGTTAAAAATAAATTTAACAGAAAAACGCGGGATGTTACACTTAAGTTTGTCATAAAAGCCTACATTACATCATTTTATTGTGACATGTATTTCGCATACATATGTAACGTAATTAATCTTGTAAAAAGCACTCATATTTAAACAATAATAATATAATAACTATAATTATAGTTATAATTATAATAGATAATAATAAAGTTTGTTTAAAAATTGAGTATTTATATTTTTAATAATAATTATTAGTAATAACAAATGTCTCTTGATAAATTTTTGAAAATTAAATTACAATTATTATATGAAGATAGTACAATATGCTTCAAAGTTTGTACACGTGTTTATGAGGTGATTTGTAAAAGATTATACAATTTATTTTAAAGTTTATACATATGGTCATGTGAGTGTTTTTATCATAATGTTTCAAATATTGTACATTTGGTTATGAAGGTGTTTTATCATAAGGTTGTACATAATGCTCCATATATTATAAATTAACATGTTAATATTTTTACTAAATATAATTAATTATTTTAATGACATCATCATGAGGGCTTATAATTTTTTTCTTTATTTTTTATTTTTTTTAGCTTAGATAATCCTTATTTATGATATTATTAAGTAGATTTAATTTAATTGTAAAAATAATTTTATTTATGACATCACTTACATGACTTCATAATTTTTCTTTTTTCTTTTTAATTTTTTTATAGAAGAAAAAAAGATAATTATTGCATCATCATTTTAGCATTTTAATAGAACTTATAGAAGATTCTACCAACAAACGTATATTGAACCAAGCGAGACATAACTATTTATCACCTAGCTTTGTTAACATTAAAAATTAACAAAATGTTGCCAAGTAAAATAATAAGTTGGTATTAACGTTACGAAAATTCATATTTGAAAATTATTACATATTGATTTATATAAAATGAGATGGCATGATGTATGAACTAAACATAAAAAAAAATTATTCTCTTTTCTAATACAATTGTTGTACTTAGTACAATATATCATCACATCAACATTTTGATATATCCACATTTAATTTTAATAAATCTACTATATTTTTACATCATTATCAAAAACACCCTTATATCTGTAAAATAATTAAGTGGAGGTGAGAGAAATATGAAGGTTTTTTTTTTATTATTACAAAAAATGTAAAAAAGTTGATGAATCTATTATATTATCATCTCCCTATTTTATTTATAAAATATATAACCAATTGCAAAATGGATTTGATGAGTTTCCAAAATACAATTGCAAAATAGATCTTAATAGAGTCACCTATAGTCTAGTCAACCGTATATGTATCATATTTGTTATATAAGTCAAGTATGTTATTTAAGTTAAGTATACAGTACATATATTTAGGAGGACTAGTTCCTAGGAAAGTTAGCTGTAATCTATCTGTATTTATGTAACCCGTGAATGAATGAGAAACACACAGAATTATTCACTTTTATGGTATCAGAGCCTTTGATGTCCTTGACCACATCATCCCCTCCACATATGACTCATCTTCTTCGCCTGCAACAACTACTAATCCAACCCCTCCAGAAAATTGGGCCAAACTTGATGCAATTGTACTCTCATGGATCTATGGTACGCTGTCAAATGAACTACTACTCAACATTCTTTCTCCAAGTTCTAGTGCACAACAGACATGGGATCGAATCAAGGGAATTTTTCACGACAATCAAAACTCAAGGGCAGTCCATCTTGCAACTAAATTTGCAAATACCAAACTTGACAACTTTTCAAACATGTCAGCCTACTGTCAAGAGATGAAACATATTGCCGACCAATTAAGCGACGTCGGACCCAAAATTGAAGAAGATCGTCTCGTTCTTCAACTAATCGCAGGTCTTAATTGTGATGACCCGGAAATTTCTGACCAAATTTAAACTTTAATCTTTATATAATTCCGACACGATAAGCAAAGTCTGTAATATTGAGTCTAGAAAATTTTGAAACTATGTTTATGTAATCAATTACCCTTCGACTGCTCTCGATGATTCACGAACAATTATGTGTAAATAGATATGAATGAATATATGCATATGTGTGATTATTAAGTTAAGAAATATTAATGAAACATTAAACGTTTGATTAATATGAGAATAAGTTACAAAGTCTATTATATGGGTTGTAAACGTTACCAAAAGTATTAGATGAATAATACTTTACATGAACGCAGAGGCGGAGAATGTAGTAGCTAGTGGTGTCATGTGACACCACTCAGCTGTCCAGCCCATTAAATCCAGTAGCCCAATAACTTTGTAAATTCTTTGGATCCAGCATGTGTGACACCAGTAGCCTAACATGTGACACCTCTCACCCAATTTATTTATGTGGCAAATGTTGAGCCTACTTCTCACTTATCACCTATACCTTTTAGGTAATAATTGGAATTGGAATTAATAGATAAGTATTTCAATTATACTCTGTATGTCAAGTTAATTAATTATTTCTATCTACATTTGAAAGATCAGCTTATTATATCCGTTATTGTATCTGGTCATTTTTTTATATCATTTTTATAATTAGGTAATTGTGACGGTATTGTTTTAGCATGTTTATATATTGAACATGATTATGACATAGGTGGTAGGTCAGAGTTCTTATTATAATATGTTATTTCATCTAAGTTTGATAATTAGCTAATTGTTTATAAATAAAAGAAAACATCTTACCAGACTTTCGTACTGAACAACAAACTTTATTTTTAAAAGTTTGCATCTACTCATACGTTATCAATTAAAATTTCAGTACTATATTGTGACACCAGTCACCAAAAATTATGGCTCCGCCCCTGCATGAACGTAATTATCTCAAAATAATTATCAACGGAATTAGAAGATAATATCAAATGGTTGAATTATCAGATACATTGAATTATGATTAAGAGCTCTATTAATAGGTCCACTTTGATTTAGGAAAACTTTCCTTTTTAACGGTATTCGGAAAATGGTAAAGTGATTCGCATATAAGAACAATGTGTCAAATATCGAGAGTTAGATAAAAGCTAGTGGGAGACTAAATTACATAATAATCAAATTATTTGATTTCAAATGTACGCAACACTTTTCGATATAATAGAACTAGATTATTAATGTCTAAGTTTAAATAACGTAAATTGGAATATCAGTTGTTAGATATATAAATAACTTACAACGTGTAGTTAAAACGTGTTCATTAAATAGTTATGGTTTTCAAATTAGTTAAGTATGCAATAGTAACTCTCGCTTAGTGATGCGATTGATACATAAATAGTATCTATTTAAGTTTTAAAATAAAAATGTTGCGTGTTATAATATTTTTCTAAACGAAATAAAAATGAACTTTGAAATATAAATAGTAAATATTTTATGTACAAACTTATATTTTTAAATAATATATATATATATATATATATATATATATATATATATATATATATATATATATATATATATATATATATATATATATATATATATATATGTTTATGTATTTTAACTTAGTCATAAAACTTCCTAATTTAAAATAATATATTTTGACAAACAACGAGTCACTGATTTATAGAAGCAAATGACCACAACACTCAATTATATAAGTTACATTTTTCATAAAATAATTTATCAATGACTAAAAACTAAATTTTGATAATGGTACGAGTCACTAAACGTAAAAGGCTAGTTTTCTCCGCGTACGAAATGTCGTTTGAAAAACTGAAAGCGGGTCATGAGTCGAATGACAATGTCCGTGTCATTTGAGTAAAAATTATATTTTTACCATGAATGTAAATATAATATAATATTTAATTAATTATATAGATTAAATATATTATATATAAATTAATATTAAATGAGTGTCGGTAATGCTTATTGGTCGAATGAAAGTTGCATGGTGTGGCAAGTGATGTCAAAAGCTTTAAAACGAACGAGTGATGTTGTGAGATTCATTTCACCATTTACTCTAAACTCATTCTATCTATTTTCCTCTCTATATTACTTCGTATATGTTTATTTACTTTATAATTAAAGATTATTAATATTATTATTATTATTAGTAGTATTAGTAGTATTGATATTATTATTATACATAAAATACTACGACAAGGTCATGAGCAAATTATCTCAAGACGAGTTTTATGAGTGGGATAGGGCTAAGGAAATTATGGGTTATAGCTATTGAGGTGATGGGTATGGTTCATGGGTATGCTCGTGAGGACAATTTAGTGTTTATCATCTCCGTTGTGTCTACGTACCTTTCCTGCAATATTGAATCTCAATATTGATACGTAAGCACTCATAATTTAATTTTTACATATTAATAGTGTATCCCTGACTAGTGCTCGAGTATATAGGATTATGCATGTTTGTACTTTTGATATCGCCCTTAGATAGGTTATATTGAATCTTGAATTAGTTACAGTGGCGAAGCCACTTGTTTTCTAATGGGGTCAGTTGACACCATTAAAAATATGTGGACTTGTAAATAGTTTAAATTAATAGGGTAGAAGCTTTGGATTGACAAGGTTTGACACCAGCCTATTTAATAAAAAAAAAAAGTATTTTAGCGGCTAAACAACTTTTGAGTTACTATATTGTTCGTAATTTAGTTCAATTTAATTATTTTCAATGTTAACTTAATTCAGTACACTTGATATAATTTAGGTCATTAGGTCATATACAGTACATTTAAATGATTTATAATCCCCACATCTTTAATTTCTTTCCGATCGCAAGAGAGTCACAAATAGCTAGTGTACGTTAGACTATAATTTGATTCGTTTTCAGCGAAAGAAATATCGTAAAGGACATTTGTGTTAAATGCTAATTAAATTTGTTTAGCTTCGTACATAATCATAATTTGTCAAATAAAATTTTGAGACTTAATACATTTGGTATTATTTTTTGGCCCCAATCATCCAAATTCCTGGCTTCGCCACTGATTAGTTACTTATGCGGTTGAGATAAGGTATAAGATATGCATGTCGTTGGAAAGCTAGCGAAAAATTAAGAACTTTTCATTTAGATATCGAATGGTTTCGACGAACGGATTAGAAGTTATTGTCAATTGAATTTTTGTAAAAATGTCATTGTTATTATAAAAGATCATTATTATTATCATTTTAAGTAAAATTATTATTTTAAGGTAATATTAAAAAGTATCTTAAATATTAATGTTATCATAATTAGAATTATCATTTTATCATAATATCATTTCTAGTAAATATAAATATTGATATTTTAAATTAATAGAATAATAATAATTATTATTACAATATAATACAACTTGTATTTATTAATCCTATATATACTAAAAGGGGTGGGAGGATGTGTCGTTTGACACCCACCCCCGTTAATTTTTGGGTCAAAACGACATTGACCAAATCTCCCTCACAAAAATGGCAAAACACACCCCTCAACTTTTACCAAGTTACAAAAAAAACCTGCACTAAGGGGGTTAAATTGTCAATTCCCTAACTTAAAATAAAAACTCCCCCCCACGCCTTCGACAGCCCGTATCTTCCTCCTCGCTCCGATTTAAATTTCACCGACCACTCTATTAAACTCGAAATATTATTATGAACAAAACGAGACTAACTATGTTCAAAACGGACACTTTTTAAAAAACGCTAAACAAACGACAGCCCGTATCTTCCCGCTTGCCTCGAGTTAAATTTTTTTGACAATACCATCAGACTCGAAATAATTTTATCAACAAAACGATACTAACTACGCTCGAAACGGACACTTTTTAAAAAACGCTAAAGACAACGACATCCCGTATCTTCCTGGTCGCCAGGAGTTAAATTTTTTCGCCACCACCGTCAGGCTCGAAATAATTTTATCAACAAAACAAAATTAACTACGTTTGAACCAAACATATTTTAAAAAACACTAAAGACGACAACAATAACAACGACGCATAACACATGGGCCGTTTTCCCTTCTGTAAATAAAACTGCGTTAAATATGAATACGCGGACCGAAAGGCCCCGCCGCATCGCGCGGGCTAAACAGAACTAGTTATTATTATTATCAATGTTATTTTATCAAATAAATATGTAATACAAATAATAGATTTACCTTAATAAAACATATCATAATATTTTTATGATATTAAATGAACTTTATAAATTTTATTACTTAAGATATATAAAAGTATATTTTTTTATATATAAAGTTTTAATTATTAATAAATGAATTATATTATTTACTATAATAAATCTTTTAAAAATATTTAAAAATATAAAACAACGATATTCAAGTTATATGATAATGATGTATAAATTTTGGAAATCATTTTGAGTTAAATTGACTTTTGTTGACCTTTGCATATTAGTCTCGAGCATTAGGATTGTGATACACTATGACCTAACCTAAATTGTTAGAAAAATATTGACCAATATATATATATATATATATATATATATATATATATATATATATATATATATATATATATATATATATATATATATATATATATATATATATAAAATATAGGTTCGTGAATCCAAGGTCAACCTTGCACTTGTTCAATGACGTTATATGTATTTTTACTACGAAATATAGTATGGTGAGTTTCATTTGCCTTTTTATCCTTTATATTTTTGGGCTGAGAATACATGCGAAATTTTTATAAATGTTTTACGAAATAGACACAAGTAATCGAAACTACATTATATGGTTGAATGATCGAAGCCGAATATGCCCCTTTTAGCTTGGTAGCCTAAGAATTTGGGAACAGACCCCCAAATTGACGCGAATCCTAAAGATAGATCTATCGGGCCCAACAAGCCCCATTCTGGAATTTGGAATGCTTTAGTACTTCGAAATTATCATGTCCGATGGGTGTCCCGGAATAATGGGGATATTCTATATGAATCTTGTTAATGTCAGTTACCAGGTGTTCACCATATGAATGATATTTTTGTCTCTATGCATGGGACGTATATTTATGAGAACTGGAAATGAAATTCTTGTGGTCTATTAAAATGATGAAAATGAATGTTTATGATAAACTAATGAACTCACCAACCTTTTGGTTGACACTTGAAAGCATGTTTATTCTCAGGTATGAAAGAAATCTTCCGCTGTGCATTTGCTCATTTAAGAGACATTACTTGGAGTCATTCATGGCATATTTCAAAATACGTTGCATTCGAGTCATTGAGTTCATCAAGATTATTATTAAGTCAATTATAGTTGGATATATTATGAGATGGTATGCATGTCGTCAACTTTCGATGTAATGAAAGATTGTCTTTTCAAAAACGAATGCAATAGTTGTAAAATGTATCATATAGAGGTCAAGTACCTCGCGATGTAATCAATTGTTGTGAATCGTTTATAATCGATATGGACTTCGTCCGGATGGATTAGGACGGGTCTCTATAGTTGGTATCAGAGCGGTGGTCTTAGCGAACCAGGTCTGCATTAGTGTGTCTAACTGATAAGTCGTTAGGATGCATTAATGAGTCTGGACTTCGACCGTGACCGCATGTCAAAAGTTTTGCTTAAAATTTCTAGTCGAAAATCATCTGCTTATCATCCTTAGGAAATTACCTGCTTATCATTATTAGTCTAGACACGTCTTGCTACATTAATTACATGAGTAGTGTATAGACAAAAATTCATATCTTAGCGTATCTGCTAAATCATATCTTATCGTATCTGTTACTTTAAACTTTGCCTGACATATCACGCAAATTCCTCCGTAATCTACCAAATCTTTTGATCTATATATATATATATAGATATCCTATGTAAATAGAATACCACCCGATAGCCGAAAAAATCATTTTATATCGAAAAATCCTTTATCCAATCGTACGAAATGGAATTCATCGTTAGTTCAAGTCACTCAGATTCTGAAATGGAATCTCACTCAAGCTCCGAAAGCAGTGTGACCGGAATGGATCAACCAATCAGTCATCACCTATTCTGGATGAATTGGGGATGGGTTCGTAGCCTCCTCAATCATTGGAGACAAGAAGAAGGTGATCCCTTCCATCCACCAAATTGCCCTTTAGGCGATGAACCTAAAGCACTTACCGGCGAACCTGTTCGAGACACCATTTTCTCTCTCATCTCCAGAGTATCTCGTCATGATTATATACTACATCAAATTCTAGATTTTATTTATCCACTCGTCCGAACCGACAATCACTCCGGTGTAATAGAAGAGGTCAACGATGTAGTGACCCGAACTTTTCCATGTTTATATATATTAATTGATATTGATATTTACATGATTAAATGTTTCCAACATGTTAAGAAATCAAACTTGTTAAGACTTGATTAATTGAAATAGGTTTCATATAGACAATTGACCACCCAAGTTGACCGGTGATTCACGAACGTTAAAACTTGTAAAAACTATATGATGACATATATATGGTTATATATATAGTTAACATGATATTATGATAAGTAAACATATCATTAATTATATTAACAATGAACTACATATGTAAAAACAAGACTACTAACTTAATGATTTTTAAACGAGACATATATGTAACGATTATCATTGTAAAGACATTTAATGTATATATATCATATTAAGAGATATTCATACATGATAATATCATGATAATATAATAATTTAAAATCTCATTTGATATTATAAACATTGGGTTAACAACATTTAACAAGATCGTTAACCTAAAGGTTTCAAAACAACACTTACATGTAACGACTAACGATGACTTAACGACTCAGTTAAAATGTATATACATGTATTGTTTTAATATGTATTTATATACTTTTGAAAGACTTCAATACACTTATCAAAATACTTCTACTTAACAAAAATGCTTACAATTACATCCTCGTTCAGTTTCATCAACAATTCTACTCGTATGCACCCGTATTCGTACTCGTACAATACACAGCTTTTAGATGTATGTACTATTGGTATATACACTCCAATGATCAGCTCTTAGCAGCCCATGTGAGTCACCTAACACATGTGGGAACCATCATTTGGCAACTAGCATGAAATATCTCATAAAATTACAAAAATATGAGTAATCATTCATGACTTATTTACATGAAAACAAAATTACATATCCTTTATATCTAATCCATACACCAACGACCAAAAACACCTACAAACACTTTCATTCTTCAATTTTCTTCATCTAATTGATCTCTCTCAAGTTCTATCTTCAAGTTCTAAGTGTTCTTCATAAATTCCAAAAGTTCTAGTTTCATAAAATCAAGAATACTTTCAAGTTTGCTAGCTCACTTCCAATCTTGTAAGGTGATCATCCAACCTCAAGAAATCTTTGTTTCTTACAGTAGGTTATCATTCTAATACAAGGTAATAATCATATTCAAACTTTGGTTCAATTTCTATAACTATAACAATCTTATTTCAAGTGATGATCTTACTTGAACTTGTTTTCGTGTCATGATTCTGCTTCAAGAACTTCGAGCCATCCAAGGATCCATTGAAGCTAGATCCATTTTTCTCTTTTCCAGTAGGTTTATCCAAGGAACTTAAGGTAGTAATGATGTTCATAACATCATTCGATTCATACATATAAAGCTATCTTATTCGAAGGTTTAAACTTGTAATCACTAGAACATAGTTTAGTTAATTCTAAACTTGTTCTCAAACAAAAGTTAATCCTTCTAACTTGAATTTTAAAATCAACTAAACACATGTTCTATATCTATATGATATGCTAACTTAATGATTTAAAACCTGGAAACACGAAAAACACCGTAAAACCGGATTTACGCCGTCGTAGTAACACCGCGGGCTGTTTTGGGTTAGTTAATTAAAAACTATGATAAACTTTGATTTAAAAGTTTTTATTCTGAGAAAATGATTTTTATTATGAACATGAAACTATATCCAAAAATTATGATTAAACTCAAAGTGGAAGTATGTTTTCTAAAATGGTCATCTAGACGTCGTTCTTTCGACTGAAATGACTACCTTTACAAAAACGACTTGTAACTTATTTTTCCGACTATAAACCTATACTTTTCTGTTTAGATTCATAAAATAGAGTTCAATATTAAACCATAGCAATTTGATTCACTCAAAACGGATTTAAAATGAAGAAGTTATGGGTAAAACAAGATTGGATAAATTTTCTCATTTTAGATACGTGAAAATTGGTAACAAATCTATTCCAACCATAACTTAATCAACTTGTATTATATATTATGTAATCTTGAGATACCATAGACACGTATACAATGTTTCGACCTATCATGTCGACACATCTATATATATTTCGGAACAACCATAGACACTCTATATGTGAATGTTGGAGTTAGCTATACAGGGTTGAGGTTGATTCCAAAATATATATAGTTTGAGTTGTGATCAATACTGAGATACGTATACACTGGGTCGTGGATTGATTCAAGATAATATTTATCAATTTATTTCTGTACATCTAACTGTGGACAACTAGTTGTAGGTTACTAACGAGGACAGCTGACTTAATAAACTTAAAACATCAAAATATATTAAAAGTGTTGTAAATATATTTTGAACATACTTTGATATATATGTATATATTGTTATAGGTTCGTGAATCAACCAGTGGCCAAGTCTTACTTCTCGACGAAGTAAAAATCTGTGAAAGTGAGTTATAGTCCCACTTTTAAAATCTAATATTTTTGGGATGAGAATACATGCAGGTTTTATAAATGATTTACAAAATAGACACAAGTACGTGAAACTACATTCTATGGTTGAATTATCGAAATCGAATATGCCCCTTTTTATTAAGTCTGGTAATCTAAGAATTAGGGAACAGACACCCTAATTGACGCGAATCCTAAAGATAGATCTATCGGGCCCAACAAGCCCCATCCAAAGTACCGGATGCTTTAGTACTTCAAAATTTATATCATATCCGAAGGGTGTCTCGGAATGATGGGGATATTCTTATATATGCATCTTGTTAATGTCGGTTACCAGGTGTTCACCATATGAATGATTTTTATCTCTATGTATGGGATGTGTATTGAAATATGAAATCTTGTGGTCTATTATTATGATTTGATATATATAGGTTAAACCTATAACTCACCAACATTTTTGTTGACGTTTTAAGCATGTTTATTCTCAGGTGATTATTAAGAGCTTCCGCTGTCGCATAGTTAAATAAGGACGAGATTTGGAGTCCATGCTTGTATGATATTGTGTAAAAACTGCATTCAAGAAACTTATTTTGTTGTAACATATTTGTATTGTAAACCATTATGTAATGGTCGTGTGTAAACAGGATATTTTAGATTATCATTATTTGATAATCTACGTAAAGCTTTTTAAAACCTTTATCTATGAAATAAAGGTTATGGTTTGTTTTAAAAATGAATGCAGTCTTTGAAAAACGTCTCATATAGAGGTCAAAACCTCGCAACGAAATCAATTAATATGGAACGTTTTTAATCAATAAGAACGGGACATTTCAGTTGGTATCCGAGCGTTGGTCTTAGAGAACCAGAAAATTTGCATTAGTGTGTCTTATCGAGTTTGTTAGGATGCATTAGTGATTCTGGACTTCGACCGTGTTTTCTTTAAAAATGATTGCTTAACATTTTTGTTGGAAACTATATATTTTTAACATATGAATATTATGTGATATATTAATCTCTTAACGTGTTTGATATTATGTGATAGATGTCTACCTCTAGAACAAGTCCCATTGACTCACCTAATAATAATGAAGAGTCAAATGTAAATTGGAATGATTCGTGGACTGATTCACAAGTTCCCGAAGAGGAACCGGAAGAAGAGTCGGAACCGGAAGAAGAATCGGAACCGGAAGAAGAATCGGAACCGGATGAAGAAATAGAACCGGTGGGGGAAATAATAAAACGGTTAAGTAAAAGAAAATCCTCAACCAACCGACCAAGGTTAATTATGGTCAATGGTGTTTCCGCCAAGGAAGCAAAATATTGGGAGGATTACCAATTCTCCGATGAATCGGATTCCGACGAGAATTCCAATGATGTTATAGAAATTACCCCAACTGAATTTAAAAAGGCAAAAGAAAATAATAAGGGAAAGGGCATAAAAATAGAGAAATCTAATTCTAACCCCGATGAACTTTATATGTATCGTCAACCCCCGAAGTTCTTAAGTTGTAACAATGACCCGGGAACCTCTAAACCACCAGGTTTTTCTAAACCAATGTGGACAACGACGGCTCGTATTAGGGGAACATCATATATCCCTAGAAACTTGGCAAAATGAACCAAAACCGAAGAAGAAGAAACGAGCGAGTCGGAATAAGATAGTTGTATTCGTGTGGTGTAATATATGTAATATAGTGTTCTTATGCTTTATGATATATGTAAAAATTGCTTGTATTAATAAGTATTTTTTTATGAATCTAACTCTTGTCTATTTTACAGTTTAAAAACACAAAATAGATAGACAACCCAATATTTTAAGAGACCTACCCGGAGACATGATTGATGAAATCTTGTCTAGAGTCGGCCAGAATTCCTCGGCACAACTATTTAAGGCGAGATCAGTTTGTAAGACATTCGAAGAACGTTCCAAGAATGTCTTGGTTTATAAGAGACTTTTGTTTGAAAGATGGGGGATATCACATTGGGAAACCCATAAGTTACGATGTGTTTACTTTGACGCATATATTGCGGGGAACCCAAATGCTATTTTACGCAACGGGTTAAGAAATTATTTTGACTCAATATATCCGAATATTGGACTTCGTGATTTAGAAAAAGCGGCTAGCATGCAACATAAAGAAGCATGTTATGCTTACGGATTAGTAATGTTCGCTTCTCACCAAAGTGAGAACAAGAACATCGGGCTACAACTATTAAACAAAACGTTTCCACAAGTGACGGAGTCGGTAATTGGGGTAAGAAATGAGGTTTTTAGATTATTACGGGACTGTTGGACATTACGTAACCCTCGTCCCTTTGACGATGTTACAACACGCTGTCTTATCAACGGCCATAACGGTTATGTTGCACAAGACCAAGGATGGGAAGTAGTCCTAGTAAAACCAGAATGCATGACTTGTTTCTGGACGTATGAATTACGTGTCTTTATTGCCTTTGCTGAACGACTTGTGTACTAGCTAGAATTATCTTCACAACTATCTTGTATCAAAGTTATTGTGTGCTATATTTCATGCTTTATGTAAAATAAGCGGTATTGTAAGTTTGTAAAATATTGTATAAAAGTTTGAACGCGAAATATTATTATAATCAGTTTTTCATATAGAATTGTAGTAGTTGAATTGTATATTAGCTACTAAGTATGAACTTAACGGGTAGGTACTACCCGAATTTAAACTTATAAAACGCTAATATGAAGAAAAAGCTTTTATAAATGAGTTCATATTATGCTACGAAATACTATTAACTACTCTTAATATTATGTATGATTAACTTGTTCCATTTAACTATTTTGAAGGAAATGGCACCGACTACTCGACACACCGTGAATATGAATGAAGAGGAATTCCGTACTTTTCTAGCTTCAAACATAGCCGCAGTACAGGCTGCGCTACATACCAACAATAACCTTGGATCTAGCAGTACAGGAAATCGTGTAGGATGCACCTACAAAGAATTCACTGCCTGCAAACCTTTGGAATTTGATGGAACTGAAGGACCGATCGGATTGAAACGGTGGACCGAGAAGGTCGAATCGGTGTTTGCCATAAGTAAGTGTACTGAAGAGGACAAAGTAAAGTACGCTACGCATACCTTCACAGGTTCTGCGTTAACATGGTGGAATAACTATCTAGAGCAAGTGGGACAAGACGATGCGTACGCACTACCGTGGTCAGCATTCAAGCACTTGATGAACGAGAAGTACCGTCCCAGAACCGAGGTCAATAAGCTCAAGACAGAACTTAGAGGGTTACGAACCCAAGGATTTGATATTACCACGTACGAAAGACGATTCACAGAATTGTGCCTATTGTGTCCGGGAGCATTCGAAGATGAGGAAGAGAAGATCGACGCGTTTGTGAAAGGATTACCGGAAAGAATCCAAGAAGATATAAGTTCACACGAGCCCACCTCCATACAACAGGCATGTAGAATGGCTCACAAACTCGTGAACCAAATTGAAGAAAGAATTAAAGAACAGACTGCTGAAGAGGCCAATGTGAAGCAAGTCAAAAGAAAGTGGGAGGAAAACGGTGATAAGAATCACCAATACAACAACAACAGCAATTACAACAATAATCGCAACAATTATCCCAACAATTGCAACATCAATCGCAACTACAACAAACGGCCCAACAACAACAACAACAACAACAACAACAGCAACTACAACAATCATCCCAACAACAATAATAACCGCAACAACAACAACAATCAGAAGCAGCTATGCCAAAGGTGTGAAAAGAATCACTCGGGGTTCTGCACCAAATTTTGCAACAAGTGTAAAAGAAATGGTCATAGCGCGGCGAAGTGTGAGGTCTACGGACCAGGGGTTAATAGAACGAAAGGAACAAATGGTGTTGGAACGAGTAATGGCGGAGCAAGTAGTGTCGGAGCAAGTTATGCCAATGTAGTTTGTTATAAATGTGGAAAACCGGGCCACATTATTAGAAATTGCCCGAACCAGGAGAACACGAATGGACAAGGCCGTGGAAGAGTTTTCAATATTAATGCGGCAGAGGCACAGGAAGACCCGGAGCTTGTTACGGGTACGTTTCTTATTGACAATAAATCTGCTTACGTTTTATTTGATTCGGGTGCGGATAGAAGCTATATGAGTAGAGATTTTTGTGCTAAATTAAGTTGTCCATTGACGCCTTTGGATAGTAAATTTTTACTCGAATTAGCAAATGGTAAATTAATTTCAGCAGATAATATATGTCGGAATCGAGAAATTAAACTGGTTAGCGAAACATTTAAGATTGATTTGATACCAGTAGAGTTAGGGAGTTTTGATGTGATAATCGGTATGGACTGGTTGAAAGAAGTGAAAGCGGAGATCGTTTGTTACAAAAATGCAATTCGCATTATACGAGAAAAAGGAAAACCCTTAATGGTGTACGGAGAAAAGGGCAACACGAAGCTACATCTTATTAGTAATTTGAAGGCACAAAAACTAATAAGAAAAGGTTGCTATGCTGTTCTAGCACACGTCGAGAAAGTACAAACTGAAGAAAAGAGCATCAATGATGTTCCCGTCGCAAAAGAATTTCCTGATGTATTTCCGAAAGAATTACCGGGATTACCCCCACATCGATCCGTTGAATTTCAAATAGATCTTGTACCAGGAGCTGCACCAATAGCTCGTGCTCCTTACAGACTCGCACCCAGCGAGATGAAAGAACTACAAAGCCAATTACAAGAACTTTTAGAGCGTGGTTTCATTCGACCAAGCACATCACCGTGGGGAGCTCCTGTTTTGTTTTTCAAGAAGAAAGATGGTACATTCAGGTTGTGTATCGACTACCGAGAGTTGAACAAACTTACCATCAAGAACCGCTACCCACTACCGAGAATCGATGACTTATTTGATCAACTACAAGGCTCGTCTGTTTATTCAAAGATTGACTTACGTTTCGGGTATCATCAAATGCGGGTGAAAGAAGATGATATTCCAAAGACTGCTTTCAGAACACGTTACGGTCATTACGAGTTTATGGTCATGCCGTTTGTTTTAACTAATGCACCAGCTGTGTTCATGGACCTTATGAACCGAGTGTGTGGACCATACCTTGACAAGTTTGTCATTGTTTTCATTGATGACATACTTATTTACTCAAAGAATGACCAAGAACACGGTGAACATTTGAGAAAGGTGTTAGAAGTATTGAGGAAGGAAGAATTGTACGCTAAGTTTTCAAAGTGTGCATTTTGGTTGGAAGAAGTTCAATTCCTCGGTCACATAGTGAACAAAGAAGGTATTAAGGTGGATCCGGCAAAGATAGAAACTGTTGAAAAGTGGGAAACCCCGAAAACTCCGAAACACATACGCCAGTTTTTAGGACTAGCTGGTTACTACAGAAGGTTCATCCAAGACTTTTCCAGAATAGCAAAACCCTTGACTGCATTAACGCATAAAGGGAAGAAATTTGAATGGAATGATGAACAAGAGAAAGCGTTTCAGTTATTGAAGAAAAAGCTAACTACGGCACCTATATTGTCATTGCCTGAAGGGAATGATGATTTTGTGATTTATTGTGATGCATCAAAGCAAGGTCTCGGTTGTGTATTAATGCAACGAACGAAGGTGATTGCTTATGCATCTAGACAATTGAAGATTCACGAACAAAATTATACGACGCATGATTTGGAATTAGGCGCGGTTGTTTTTGCATTAAAGACTTGGAGGCACTACTTATATGGGGTCAAAAGTATTATATATACCGACCACAAAAGTCTTCAACACATATTTAATCAGAAACAACTGAATATGAGGCAGCGTAGGTGGATTGAATTATTGAATGATTACGACTTTGAGATTCGTTACCACCCGGGGAAGGCAAATGTGGTAGCCGATGCCTTGAGCAGGAAGGACAGAGAACCCATTCGAGTAAAATCTATGAATATAATGATTCATAATAACATTACTACTCAAATAAAGGAGGCGCAACAAGGAGTTTTAAAAGAGGGAAATTTAAAGGATGAAATACCCAAAGGATCGGAGAAGCATCTTAATATTCGGGAAGACGGAACCCGGTATAGGGCTGAAAGGATTTGGGTACCAAAATTTGGAGATATGAGAGAAATGGTACTTAGAGAAGCTCATAAAACCAGATACTCAATACATCCTGGAACGGGGAAGATGTACAAGGATCTCAAGAAACATTTTTGGTGGCCGGGTATGAAAGCCGATGTTGCTAAATACGTAGGAGAATGTTTGACGTGTTCTAAGGTCAAAGTTGAGCATCAGAAACCATCAGGTCTACTTCAACAACCCGAAATCCCAGAATGGAAATGGGAAAACATTACCATGGATTTCATCACTAAATTGCCAAGGACTGCAAGTGGTTTTGATACTATTTGGGTAATAGTTGATCGTCTCACCAAATCAGCACACTTCCTGCCAATAAGAGAAGATGACAAGATGGAGAAGCTAGCACGACTGTATTTGAAGGAAGTCATATCCAGACATGGAATACCAATCTCTATTATCTCTGATAGGGATGGCAGATTTATTTCAAGATTCTGGCAGACATTACAGCAAGCATTAGGAACTCGTCTAGACATGAGTACTGCCTATCATCCACAAACTGATGGGCAGAGCGAAAGGACGATACAAAGGCTTGAAGACATGCTACGAGCATGTGTTATTGATTTCGGAAACAGTTGGGATCGACATCTACCGTTAGCAGAATTTTCCTACAACAACAGCTACCATTCAAGCATTGAGATGGCGCCGTTTGAAGCACTTTATGGTAGAAAGTGCAGGTCTCCGATTTGTTGGAGTGAAGTGGGGGATAGACAGATTACGGGTCCGGAGATTATACAAGAAACTACCGAGAAGATCATCCAAATTCAACAACGGTTGAAAACCGCCCAAAGTCGACAAAAGAGCTACGCTGACATTAAAAGAAAAGATATAGAATTTGAAATTGGAGAGATGGTCATGCTTAAAGTTGCACCTTGGAAAGGCGTTGTTCGATTTGGTAAACGAGGGAAATTAAATCCAAGGTATATTGGACCATTCAAGATTATTGATCGTGTCGGACCAGTAGCTTACCGACTTGAGTTACCTCAACAACTCGCGGCTGTACATAACACTTTCCACGTCTCGAATTTGAAGAAATGTTTTGCTAAAGAAGATCTCACTATTCCGTTAGATGAAATCCAAATCAACGAAAAACTTCAATTCATCGAAGAACCCGTCGAAATAATGGATCGTGAGGTTAAAAGACTTAAGCAAAACAAGATACCAATTGTTAAGGTTCGATGGAATGCTCGTAGAGGACCCGAGTTCACCTGGGAGTGTGAAGATCAGATGAAGAAGAAATACCCGCATCTATTTCCAGAAGATTCGTCAACACCTTCAACAGCTTAAAATTTCGGGACGAAATTTATTTAACGGGTAGGTACTGTAGTGACCCGAACTTTTCCATGTTTATATATATTAATTGATATTGATATTTACATGATTAAATGTTTCCAACATGTTAAGAAATCAAACTTGTTAAGACTTGATTAATTGAAATAGGTTTCATATAGACAATTGACCACCAAAGTTGACCGGTGATTCACGAACGTTAAAACTTGTAAAAACTATATGATGACATATATATGGTTATATATATAGTTAACATGATATTATGATAAGTAAACATATCATTAATTATATTAACAATGAACTACATATGTAAAAACAAGACTACTAACTTAATGATTTTTAAACGAGACATATATGTAACGATTATCGTTGTAAAGACATTTAATGTATATATATCATATTAAGAGATATTCATACATGATAATATCATGATAATATAATAATTTAAAATCTCATTTGATATTATAAACATTGGGTTAACAACATTTAACAAGATCGTTAACCTAAAGGTTTCAAAACAACACTTACATGTAACGACTAACGATGACTTAACGACTCAGTTAAAATGTATATACATGTATTGTTTTAATATGTATTTATATACTTTTGAAAGACTTCAATACACTTATCAAAATACTTCTACTTAACAAAAATGCTTACAATTACATCCTCGTTCAGTTTCATCAACAATTCTACTCGTATGCACCCGTATTCGTACTCGTACAATACACAGCTTTTAGATGTATGTACTATTGGTATATACACTCCAATGATCAGCTCTTAGCAGCCCATGTGAGTCACCTAACACATGTGGGAACCATCATTTGGCAACTAGCATGAAATATCTCATAAAATTACAAAAATATGAGTAATCATTCATGACTTATTTACATGAAAACAAAATTACATATCCTTTATATCTAATCCATACACCAACGACCAAAAACACCTACAAACACTTTCATTCTTCAATTTTCTTCATCTAATTGATCTCTCTCAAGTTCTATCTTCAAGTTCTAAGTGTTCTTCATAAATTCCAAAAGTTCTAGTTTCATAAAATCAAGAATACTTTCAAGTTTGCTAGCTCACTTCCAATCTTGTAAGGTGATCATCCAACCTCAAGAAATCTTTGTTTCTTACAGTAGGTTATCATTCTAATACAAGGTAATAATCATATTCAAACTTTGGTTCAATTTCTATAACTATAACAATCTTATTTCAAGTGATGATCTTACTTGAACTTGTTTTCGTGTCATGATTCTGCTTCAAGAACTTCGAGCCATCCAAGGATCCATTGAAGCTAGATCCATTTTTCTCTTTTCCAGTAGGTTTATCCAAGGAACTTAAGGTAGTAATGATGTTCATAACATCATTCGATTCATACATATAAAGCTATCTTATTCGAAGGTTTAAACTTGTAATCACTAGAACATAGTTTAGTTAATTCTAAACTTGTTCGCAAACAAAAGTTAATCCTTCTAACTTGAATTTTAAAATCAACTAAACACATGTTCTATATCTATATGATATGCTAACTTAATGATTTAAAACCTGGAAACACGAAAAACACCGTAAAACCGGATTTACGCCGTCGTAGTAACACCGCGGGCTGTTTTGGGTTAGTTAATTAAAAACTATGATAAACTTTGATTTAAAAGTTTTTATTCTGAGAAAATGATTTTTATTATGAACATGAAACTATATCCAAAAATTATGATTAAACTCAAAGTGGAAGTATGTTTTCTAAAATGGTCATCTAGACGTCGTTCTTTCGACTGAAATGACTACCTTTACAAAAACGAGTTGTAACTTATTTTTCCGACTATAAACCTATACTTTTCTGTTTAGATTCATAAAATAGAGTTCAATATGAAACCATAGCAATTTGATTCACTCAAAACGGATTTAAAATGAAGAAGTTATGGGTAAAACAAGATTGGATAAATTTTCTCATTTTAGATACGTGAAAATTGGTAACAAATCTATTCCAACCATAACTTAATCAACTTGTATTATATATTATGTAATCTTGAGATACCATAGACACGTATACAATATTTCGACCTATCATGTCGACACATCTATATATATTTCGGAACAACCATAGACACTCTATATGTGAATGTTGGAGTTAGCTATACAGGGTTGAGGTTGATTCCAAAATATATATAGTTTGAGTTGTGATCAATACTGAGATACGTATACACTGGGTCGTGGATTGATTCAAGATAATATTTATCAATTTATTTCTGTACATCTAACTGTGGACAACTAGTTGTAGGTTACTAACGAGGACAGCTGACTTAATAAACTTAAAACATCAAAATATATTAAAAGTGTTGTAAATATATTTTGAACATACTTTGATATATATGTATATATTGTTATAGGTTCGTGAATCAACCAGTGGCCAAGTCTTACTTCTCGACGAAGTAAAAATCTGTGAAAGTGAGTTATAGTCCCACTTTTAAAATCTAATATTTTTGGGATGAGAATACATGCAGGTTTTATAAATGATTTACAAAATAGACACAAGTACGTGAAACTACATTCTATGGTTGAATTATCGAAATCGAATATGCCCCTTTTTATTAAGTCTGGTAATCTAAGAATTAGGGAACAGACACCCTAATTGACGCGAATCCTAAAGATAGATCTATCGGGCCCAACAAGCCCCATCCAAAGTACCGGATGCTTTAGTACTTCGAAATTTATATCATATCCGAAGGGTGTCCCGGAATGATGGGGATATTCTTATATATGCATCTTGTTAATGTCGGTTACCAGGTGTTCACCATATGAATGATTTTTATCTCTATGTATGGGATGTGTATTGAAATATGAAATCTTGTGGTCTATTATTATGATTTGATATATATAGGTTAAACCTATAACTCACCAACATTTTTGTTGACGTTTTAAGCATGTTTATTCTCAGGTGATTATTAAGAGCTTCCGCTGTCGCATAGTTAAATAAGGACGAGATTTGGAGTCCATGCTTGTATGATATTGTGTAAAAACTGCATTCAAGAAACTTATTTTGTTGTAACATATTTGTATTGTAAACCATTATGTAATAGTCGTGTGTAAACAGGATATTTTAGATTATCATTATTTGATAATCTACGTAAAGCTTTTTAAAACCTTTATCTATGAAATAAAGGTTATGGTTTGTTTTAAAAATGAATGCAGTCTTTGAAAAACGTCTCATATAGAGGTCAAAACCTCGCAACGAAATCAATTAATATGGAACGTTTTTAATCAATAAGAACGGGACATTTCAAACGAGCTTCGCGCTCGGGTAGTGGCTTTGGAGAATATGGTGCGAAGGTTACAAACACCATCAGCAGCACCAGCACCATAACCAATATCGCCAGTAACATCAACATCGCAAGCCTCAATACCCTAAGCACCAGCAGCATCACCGGCATCAACGGTATCATCATCATCAACACCAACAGTATCATTACCACCACCAATAATCACAACCGCATCACACGCCGCAACATCACAATTTGTACCTCGGATATCAACGTCACATGCACCATAGATACCAAGGAGTACCAACAACAACAAATGATGAAGTATTGATTCATAACTTCATCGGAGAAATATCCTACAACTATTATATAATCTATAATCTTAGAGATTATCTATTCTAGCCCCAACCATAAATCAGATGAGTGAACCAAAATAATAGAAAGAAGAGTAGAAACCCTGACAAGGATGATACGTGATTTACAAGCTAGACTTGTTTTACCAACAGCATCAACAATACCCTTAGCCTCACCAACACAGTCAGTGTTGTCAACATCGTTAGAATCGTCAGCACCTCTAACATCACAAGCTCCGCCAGTTCAAGAAATTACTGTGGATATCATCATAAATCAATAAATGCATATATTGTATCAACGAGTTATGAAGTATTAACTCATTTTTTCTGAAGAATTTATATATATATTTTATATATATGAACTTTGAAGTTATAATGCATCTTTTCGTATTAAGCTATTGAGTATGAATTGAAAAAGAGTAGATACTACTGAAGGTATTTCATATGCCCGAGAGACATATTAAATTAACGTGGCTAAAGTGTTGTGATCCAAGTCGGGTCATACCCAATGACAAGCTTACCGACACCTTATATGTATTTAAACTTAACGAATGGATCGTTAAATAAGTACGCGACACTTGGGTTTTAGAAAATGGGTTTTCTAAAATATAATTACTTAAGATAAATTATTTGGATAATTTACATTTAATTATTTATAAGGTTAAATAATTATAGTGTGTGTTAAATTTTATAAAAGGGTTTATAAAAACTTGCAAGTATTACTAATAATTACATAGTTTTATTACATGTTTATAAAAAAACAAGTGTGATTATAATAATACATGGGGGTGGCGGTTTTTGAGGAGCCCCATGACCACCTCACATGCTCATTTCCTTTGGTACTTGTGTGGTCTCAAACCCCATGCACATGCCTTACAAGTATTCCAATACTTTGACTCAATGGAGCATGCAATTAACACACACAATAGCAACAAAAATTCTGCTCTTCCCTCTTGAGCTGCTGCCGAAATATACAAGGGAGTAGAGAGGTTTTTGGCTTGCAAATTAAGTTCATTAAGTGTCCAAAAATCCTAACCACATAAAGGAAGGTGTTGGTGATTGATAGCTTGGGGTATTACTTGCTTGAGGCTTCAAGTTAGAGGCTTTATTTCCATCATCTTTATCATCAACATTGCTGTCCAAAATCAGCTCCTAATTCATCTTAGAGGAGGTATAATCTTCTTCCTTCTTTGTTACATGTAAGCATATTTTCATAACTTGATAACTATATGGAATTCATCTAAATTGGTTTAACATACAAACTTGTTTTCTTAATAATTATGCTTCCGCTTGTTATAACTCTAAATGAATTGGTTTCATATTTATGTTAACATTAAGAACTCGTTGTTATGTTGAATTCCATCAATGGTATCTAGAGCCAAAGTCTTGTTAATATGCTTCTTGTTTTTGGCTAGTAAACTCATTTATCTTACAATCTACCAACATGCATGAAAGTAGAAAGTAAAAATAATGGTTTTTGGTGGGTTTGGTTATTTTGGCCGAAATATAGGTGGTTCCAAAAGGGGTTTGGAACTTGTTTTGGTCAAAATTTGTTGTATGTTATGGTTCACAATCAAGCCTAGACCTTGTGGTTGTTTTGTTGGATGTTGTGGTTGTAATATTCATTCTTATGGTTTGTAATAAATTTATTCATTTTGGTATGTAATAAGTTGTATTATTTCTTGTAAGTTTGATGTAATTTATTCTATTTGGTTTGTAATAATAGAATAGGTTGTATTTCATTTTCTAGAAAGATTGTATTAGGATATAATTTTGTAAAGAGAAAATGAAGATTCAAGATGAAGATTACAAGATGGAACTTTGAAGATTACAAGATTAAGTGGGAGATTTTGTATAAAATCTCTTGCTTGTTTTGTTAACCCTTAGAAGGTGACATTTGTTTTGGCTAAACAAATGTCTACCAAATTGGCTTGATTGTGGACTTGTGTGTTTGCATGCTTGTATGATTATGTTTGTTTGTTTGGATTGCTACAAATATTTCACATGTTTACAACTTGCAAAATACATTATAAATGGTTATAATAAGACATAACATAAGACACTAATAATTGGTTATTAGGACTAAATAAAATGGTTTATTTTAAAAGGTAGTAATTGGTTTTACTAAAAGGACATGAAAATTAGTTTTTCAAAATATACTACACACCAAATGCATGTTGGTGTATAGCACTTTGTTTTCTTAAACTAGAATTTAGGAAAACTTAAAATCCCTTAACTACAACATGGCAAAACAAGTTAAACGCCATCCTAATTGTGGAACACTTGAACATAGTAGTGAACTCATGATGGGATAAAGGTCACCTAACCGTCATGAGCAAACTAATGTAATTAAGGTAAGATTCACATGCTTGTGGGATAAAGGTCACCTAACCACTTGTATGTTAATCTTACATGTTTGCACAAATAGGACGACTTGATTTGGGAATCATGAACTTAGGGTCACCGAAGCATGAGGAACAAATAGGCGTTGATGGGATTAATATGCCATGCAAAAGGATTGCATGATCCCATAACTTAGAAGTTGCAAAAGGATTGCAATTGTCATGTAAATGACTACCTAGCTAAATCAAATGATGGGATAAAGGTCACCTAACCAAAATTTGATTTACCGTTGGATTCTAAGATTTAATTAAACAATTGATATTAAAAGGGTATTGTTTATTAAATTTGAAATCAATACTTAAAAGAACTTTGTTGAAATTTGTAGATGGCCGCTAATAACAACAACAACATGAACAACGCACCACTTAACTTTAACAACCTATCGTTACGGTCTCTCCTCGAGAAAGACAAACTCAACCATACAAATTTTATGGATTGGTTCCGCAATCTTCGGATTGTCCTCAAACAAGAGGATAAAATGTATGTGCTTGAGGACCCCATTCCCGACCAACCGGATGAGAGTGATGTGGAGGCAATGGCCTCTTACGATAAGTATTGCCACGACTCCCTTCAAGTCTCATGCTTAATGCTTGGGACTATGATACCCGAACTCCAAAAGGATTTCGAGCATCATAGCGCTTACGACATGATAACACAATTGAAGGAGATGTTTCTCCAACAAGCACGTGTTGAGCGTTTCGAAACGGTTCGGGCGCTTCATGCTTGTCGTATGGACGAATCCCAATCGGTTTCATCTTATGTACTTAAGATGAAAAGCCTTATCGATCGTGCAAACCGTCTCAACCTTAACATATCTAATGAGTTAGCCACCGATCTTATCCTTAACTCCCTATCAAAGAGGTTTGATCAATTTGTAATTAATTACAACATGAATGGGATGGATAAGAGCATAGGTGAGCTTCATGGTATGCTTAGGACGGCGGAAACAAGCATGGGTAAAAGGGCTTTACCCGTGTTAGCAATCGATCAAGGTGGGTCTAAAGGTAACACCTCTAAGCCAAAGGTGGCTAAGAGAAAAGGACCCGTCCATCAAGGCAAAGGGAAGGGGAAGATGGTTACCCCAACCATCAACAAGGCCAAGAAGCAAAAGGTAGCCGAGAAGGCAAACCCCAAGGAAGACCCATGTTTCGGTTGCGGTGAGATGGGTCATTGGAAACGAAACTGTCCGGTCTATCTTAAAGAGTTGAAGGACAAGAGGGATGCAGGGCAAACCTCAGGTAATATATATATGGTATATATAGAGCTTAGTATTACTTCTTCTAATACATGGGTATTAGACACGGGATGTGGAACTCATATTTGCAATTCTTTGCAGGGGTTCAAAAGAAGTGATCATAAAGCGGGAACATCAAGTCTCTATATGGGCAATGGTGCAAAGGTGCATGTTAAAGCTCAAGGAGAATTTGTTTTGAAGCTTCCAAGTGGATTGGAGCTTATTTTAGAAAATGTTTTGTATGCACCGGATTTATGTCGAAACATTATTTCTATTTCTCGCTTAAAACAATGTGGTTACGTTGTTAATTTTATTGATGATGATATTCATGTTTCTAAAGATAATGTATTCTATTTCAAGGCTTCGCCTTCAAATGGAATTTATGAATTGGTTCATGATGACACATCATCTAGTAGCTCAATGTACCATACAAGCACCAAGAAACTCAAAAGGGATTTGAGTGATTCCTACTTATGGCATTGTCGCCTTGGTCACATAAACAAGAACCGAATACATACACTTCAAAGGAATGGACTTTTGAAATCAAATGAAATGGATTCGTTTGATGTATGTGAATCTTGTTTACAAGGCAAGATGACTAAAGCACCTTTCAAAGGCACTTATGAAAGGGCTAAAGATTTATTGGGTTTAATACATTCGGATGTATGTGGACCCTTTAAACCCATAACTAGGAATGGTGAAAGATACTTTGTTACTTTCATTGATGACTTTAGTCGTTTCGGATATGTCTATTTACTAAGACACAAGGACGAAACGTTTAAAGCATTCAAAGAATATCAAAACGAGGTACAAAATCAACTCAATAGGACAATCAAGGTACTTCGTACCGATAGAGGAGGTGAATACCTAAGCGATGCCTTCCAAGATCATCTTAGGAGTTGTGGGATCATCTCACAACTTACTCCACCCGGAACACCCCAACTTAATGGAGTATCCGAAAGGAGGAACCGAACCCTAATGGATATGGTTCGATCTATGATGGCAAGAAGCTCGTTGCCTCTATCATTTTGGGGTTATTGTCTAAGCTCCGCGGCTCGTATTTTAAATATGGCCCCAACCAAGAAAGTGGAACGAACTCCTCATGAGATGTGGTTTGGAAAACCTCCTTCTCTTTCATACTTGAAAGTATGGGGATGTGAAGCTTATCCTAAGCGTTATGTAGCAAATAAGCTACATGCTCGATCCACAAAGTGTATCTTCATAGGATATCCCAAAGATGACATGGGATATTACTTCTATGATCCATCCGAGCAAACGGTATTTGTAGCTCGGAAAGCGGAATTCCTTGAAACCAAGTTCCTTATGGAAGGTGATGGTGAAAGAAAAATAGATCTTGTAGAGGTACAAGATCAAGCCGATGATACACAATTGGTTGACACTAGCACTCAACATGAGGATGCTGAAAATGATCAAGTGGATGATCAAGGTACACAAGACGTTCGAAGATCTAGTAGGATTAGTAATCCTCCCGAGAGATATGGGTTTCTCGTGGATGGTTGCTATACGGTTGATTTGGATGAGCCGACAAACTACAAAGATGCTTTATCAAGGATAGATAAAGATAAATGGCAGGAAGCCATGAACGCCGAGATGCAATCCATGTATGAAAACCAAGTTTGGGAACTTGTTGAGCAACCTCCTAGCTCTAAGCTAGTTGATTGCAAGTGGATTTTCAAGATGAAAACCGACATACATGGAAACTTGGATACATACAAAGCTAGACTTGTAGCAAAGGGTTTCACTCAAACTCAAGGGGTTGACTATGATGAAACCTTCTCGCCTGTGGCAATGCTAAAGTCTATTAGGATATTATTTGCCATCGCTGCTCATTATGATTACGAAATTTGGCAAATGGATGTCAAAACCGCTTTCCTAAATGGATATCTTGAGGAAGATGTCTATATGGTACAGCCCGAAGGTTTTGTCGATCCGGAAAATCCTAAAAAGGTATGCAAGTTAAAGAAATCAATCTATGGATTGAAACAAGCATCTAGAATGTGGAATCATCGTTTTAATGAAGAGGCAAAGAAATTTGGCTTCATTAAAAATGGTGATGAAGCTTGTGTATACAAGAAGGCTAGTGGGAGCTCCATAATGTTCCTTGTGCTATATGTGGATGATATATTATTATTTGGGAATGATTTAACCACAATGCAAGAAGTCAAAACTTGGTTAAAGAGTTGCTTCTCCATTAAGGATCTTGGAGAAGCACAATATATATTGGGGATTGGAATCTATAGGAATAGATCCAAGAGATTGATAGGCTTAAGTCAAAGTACATACATTGATAAGGTCTTGAAAAGGTTCAAGATGGAAAACTCTAAGAAAGGTTTGGTACCTATTCAAAGAGGAACCGTTCTCAGTTCATCTCAGTGTCCTACCACGAAAGATGAACAAGAGAGAATGAAAAAGGTCCCATACGCATCTGCTATTGGGTCTATCATGTATGCGATGATATGTACTAGACCGGATGTGTCATGCGCTCTAAGCTTGACAAGTAGATACCAGAATAACCCAGGAAATAGTCATTGGACTGCGGTTAAATGTATATTGAAATACCTTAGAAGGACTAAGGATATGTTTCTAATATATGGGTCTGGTGAGGAGGAACTCGTTGTAAAAGGTTACGTGGACGCGAGTTTCCAAACTGATCGAGATGACTCTCGATCGCAATCCGGTTATGTGTTCATGTTAAATGGAGGTGCAGTTTCTTGGAAGAGTTCGAAACAAGATGTTGTTGCATTATCCACTACAGAGTCGGAGTACATTGCCGCCTCATTGGCAGCTCAGGAAGCTGCATGGATGAAGAAATTTATAGACGACTTAGGAGTGGTCCCTTCCATTCAGGACCCTCTTGAGATCTTTTGTGACAACGAGGGAGCGATTGCTCAAATTAAGGAACCTCGTGCTCATCAAAAGACTCGTCACATTGAGCGGAGATTCAACTACATCAGAGATGAAGTTGAAAAGGGAAAGATATGTATTCACAAAGTTCACACAGATCAAAATGTTGCGGACCCACTCACGAAGCTCTTACATGGGCCAAAACATGAGGGACATGTTTGTGCATTAGGGCTTCGATATTCTAGTGATTGGAAATGATCTATTTTATGTATTGTAACGGAACGAATTAGTTCAAGCTCATTAATATAATTATGGTATTATTTCAATTTTGAGTTATGTTCCTATTTAGCATATTTAATCCATGAATAAATATTTATTCTAAATCCCGTAGTTGATCATATTTGTGGGAACAAGTATGAGGTTTAAACTATTATGAACTAGGATTGGTATACATTCACAGGATTGAATGTGGGGCTAGGTAGCTGCCAAAGTTCATAGATATTTGTGGGAAACAAATATTGGGAGACCCGCTCTCAAGATTTACTGTATGGAGCCTTTGTGGTTGATCACACGTAATCTTGAGTAAAGGAGAATATCATTGTATCCTCTGACCTGAGATACATATTGGGTTCGGATATTCACCGAATGTCATGCTTTGATTCCTTTCTTTGCTATCCTGAGAAGGTGGCTCATAAGGGGGCTTCAGGTATGGTACAAGGTGTAGTGTCTAGGACGTATGTAATCAAGATGGAATTTGTCCCTCTTATTCGTTGAGAGTCAGATGTCTAAGGCCTGATAAAGTTAAATCTATAAGAGAGTGATCACTCTATGTCTCTTGGATTTAACATGACATCTAGGACAAAAGGATGTATTGAAGATTCACCTAATCATATTCGAGATGGGAACTCGTAGGGGATGATGTTATTGAATGGCACTAAGTCATAACACGTTGGGGGTGATGGACGGTCGTTAGGTGGTATCCATCACTTGCATTAATTTCTTATGTTTCTCGTGCAAGTGGGAGATTGAAGGTATTTCATATGCCCGAGAGACATATTAAATTAACGTGGCTAAAGTGTTGTGATCCAAGTCGGGTCATACCCAATGACAAGCTTACCGACACCTTATATGTATTTAAACTTAACGAATGGATCGTTAAATAAGTACGCGACACTTGGGTTTTAGAAAATGGGTTTTCTAAAATATAATTACTTAAGATAAATTATTTGGATAATTTACATTTAATTATTTATAAGGTTAAATAATTATAGTGTGTGTTAAATTTTATAAAAGGGTTTATAAAAACTTGCAAGTATTACTAATAATTACATAGTTTTATTACATGTTTATAAAAAAACAAGTGTGATTATAATAATACATGGGGGTGGCGGTTTTTGAGGAGCCCCATGACCACCTCACATGCTCATTTCCTTTGGTACTTGTGTGGTCTCAAACCCCATGCACATGCCTTACAAGTATTCCAATACTTTGACTCAATGGAGCATGCAATTAACACACACAATAGCAACAAAAATTCTGCTCTTCCCTCTTGAGCTGCTGCCGAAATATACAAGGGAGTAGAGAGGTTTTTGGCTTGCAAATTAAGTTCATTAAGTGTCCAAAAATCCTAACCACATAAAGGAAGGTGTTGGTGATTGATAGCTTGGGGTATTACTTGCTTGAGGCTTCAAGTTAGAGGCTTTATTTCCATCATCTTTATCATCAACATTGCTGTCCAAAATCAGCTCCTAATTCATCTTAGAGGAGGTATAATCTTCTTCCTTCTTTGTTACATGTAAGCATATTTTCATAACTTGATAACTATATGGAATTCATCTAAATTGGTTTAACATACAAACTTGTTTTCTTAATAATTATGCTTCCGCTTGTTATAACTCTAAATGAATTGGTTTCATATTTATGTTAACATTAAGAACTCGTTGTTATGTTGAATTCCATCAACTACTCGGTTAATTCATATACTAATATGCTATGATGTACATCCTTCGTTAACAATCTAACCATCGTTAACTACAATCTCTGTTTCAATTTAAGGAATTTCATTTCATAATAAACCAAGTGTATTATTTAAACATATGTTTGATTTTACACTTTCAATATCGATGCACTCGAAACTTTTTAGAAAACATCATTCGTACCTTGTGAAGTTCACAAGAATTCCACGAACACCAACATCATGCATCAACAAATAACAAAGTATTGATTCATAATGTGACGCCCCGTACAAAACCATCGTATACGGATCATCAACAACAAGATCATTACAAGGTCAAACACTATATGCTGTTTGAAAACCAGTTTTGCATTCATAAAAAGATAGCGTTTACAATAGATAACGTGACACAAAGGTCGTTACAAAGTCATTATTTGAAAATAACATAAATTACGAATGCAAAAGAAAAGTTCCATGATTGAGACATCTCTAAGTAATGCAGTCGAAATCTAACACAGCAGGTCCATTTTTTTTTTTGAACGGCAAGATTGCATCAGTCCGGACCGAAGCCTAGTCATCATTTGCACACACACACACGTTCGGGCAGGAAACCCGAACCACGATCACAGGGATCCGAACCCTTAAACCATCCCGAGGGGCAGGCGGGCCGGACCTTAGTCCCGGATCGGGTCGGTAAAACCTTCCCTTTGGGCTGACCTCAATGGAGCCTATTTCAGTCCATGTTTAATTTGGTCATTCAGAAGCCAGGTTCGAACCCTGGACCTCTTACCCGGCGAGGGTGTTAAACACCACCGCATACCACTCAGGCAAATGCCTCGGTGGTAACACAGCAGGTCCATAACAGCAAGTCTATAACACCAATACAGTAAGTCTAACAGCGGAAGCAACAACGTCTAAGCACCTGAGAAATACATGCTTAAAAAGTCAACACGAATGTTGGTGAGCTATAGTTTAAGTTGTAATGGTAATGTAAGGTAGGCCACGAGATTTCAGTGCTTCAAATAGCGTTTCAAAATAGTATGAAAAGTATATGTTTAACCGTGGGCACTTGGTAACTAACTTAACGTTTGTAACCCCCTAAAAGTACACTTGGCGAGTGCGTATGTTTACGAAGTATTAAACACCCGTTAAATGCTAGTGCGACTAGCCCGAGTGGGGATGTCAAACCCTATGGATCCATATCTAAGATTCGCGTTCACCGGTTCAAAGACCAATGACTAAACGTTACCGAGCTAAGGGGAAAGTTTATGCCGTTGTATAACCCACACATATATAAAGTTTAAGTACTCGTGCCTAGTATGTAAAACGTAAAAAGTGCATGTATTCTCAGTCCCAAAATAGTTAAAGTAAAAAGGGATGCTATAACTCACAGTGATAAGAGCGGTAAAGTCGATAATGAAAGCATGCAAGTAGTAAGTCGGTCCGAAAGGTCGTCAACCTAAGTCAAAGGTTACTAGGTCAGTATGTTATCCTCATAAGTTCTAATAGTGCATAAAATAAGTTTAAGTGTCATCATCATCATCATCATCATCATCATCATCATCATCATCATCATTCATCATTGTAAAAGTTAAGTAAGTTTAACAAGTATAAAGGTCGAAACAATAGGCTGACTTTTATCAGCTGCTACGGCCTCTACGTAAATCGAAAAGATGCATAATCAGTGGCCATGGCTCCGTATAGGAGTCCTCTAGTTGCTGACCAATTTCCAGGACCAAACTCATCTTCTTTTGACCGTGGTGATCGTTTAAGTGCGAGCTGGTCAAAAATTTCAGCACAACGTTAATAGGGTGTAGTGACTTTCGGAAGGCCATAAATCCTAAACCGTAACTAGGATTAAGACGAGGTCTAAACGGAAAATCATCTAATCAAACCGAACTAACTGAAAATTAACTTTCCAGTAGTCCAAGTGGTCTGATCAGATCCCGAAAACAGTAAGCAAGTTGCTCCGGTGGGGTTCTTAGTGCTTGATGCTCATCACGATTCTCATCCTTGATGCTTGTAGCTTCAAGTGTACAACTCGTTGATGGGTTAGCATCACCTTGACCAAGATTCGTTAAGACCAAGTAAGAACACAACTCATTTAAGAGTCTTAGATGGATGATGAACCAAGGTTACATCATATCCTTAGTCTTAACACAATTACAAGTTACATTTACAACTAAAGCTACAAACTTTACCTCAATCAAGCAAGTATGAACATAATCTAAGTCAAATAAAGTGATGAAACCCTAAGCTAGAGAGCTTGGATCCTTTTCACACAAGTTATAAGGTCACAAAGCTAGAAAGCTTGAACCTTTGGTGTTCTTGAAGACCTTGAAGCATAAAGCTTAGATCTTTAAGTTACATGAAGACCATAAACACAAGTTTTGATCTTTACAACAAAATAATGAGATCATAAGTTAGAAAACTTAGATCCAACAAACAGATATGAAGATTCAAGCTAGAAAGCTTGCATCTTAGTTGTTCTTGAAGATCATGAAGCATAAAGCTTGGATCTTTAAGTTACATGAAGATTACAAACACAAGCTTGAATCTTTATAACAAAATAACAAGATTTAAGTTAAAAGATTTAGATCTACAAAGTAGGTGAAGATTCAAAGCTAGAAAGCTTGAATCTTCCATGTTCTTGAAGGATTCAATTTCAAGTTTGAATCTACAAGATATAACAAGATCAAAAGCTAAAGAGCTTGATCCTTTAAATAATGATGATGATCCGTGAATGATGAAGGAAAGAAGAAGAAGAAAATCAAAAAATTACAAGTTTTAGAGTGAGAAATACTAGAGAGGAAATAAGAGAGTAAGTGTGTGTGAAATACAAATGAGAGCAAGTGTAAAATGGATGAAATAAGGCTTGTATTTATAGGTGAATGAGGTGATACATGGGGTATCAAAACCGTAGGAACATATGGGGGACAAGGGGGACAAACTTTTGCTTTTTGGTTAATGGTTGTCTAAAGTTGGTGCTTATGTTAAGATCCCATGCAACATTAAGGATAATACTTGACAAAAATGCTAGCATGTTTCCTCTAATAAATGGGCATTTGTCTTACATATTAATGGGTCACTAATTACTTATAATTGGGCTAATTAAATGGTCCACTAACTAGTGTTGGGTGGGTTAAAGTCCAACAAGGTAGAAAGTACAACAAGACTAACTAGTATGCATAAGTAACTTACTAAGCGTAATTAAGCATCCAAAAACCCAAGTAATTGTTATTATAAAATAACAATTAGTATTACGTAGTCATAATATTTCGATTATGACCAAAGTTAAACGTGTACCAAGTACATAGCTCGTTTCAAATGTTAAGTGACACTAACGGTCGTAAAAACTTTCGAGGATCAAGTTAAGTGATTACACACTTAGTAGCACGTTCTAAGATATTAATGAAAGTAATTAATCATTAAATAAGATCCCAGAGCATAAGCTAGCTCAGTACGCACATATACGCAGTTTCGTGAAAGCACCAAGCACAAAAGCAAGTCAAAAAAGCCGGGTCGTTACATTACCCACCTGTTAAAGAAAATTTCGTCCCGAAATTTTGAGGAGTGACCAAAAATGGTACAGTATTTGAATAAGAAGGAGTGTATCAAAGTTCCGAGAGAATCGTGGTCTCAGACGTGAGCTATTTACCTTGAAAGGTACTTGGGCGTAAGAATAGGTATATGCCATTAACTAAGTCTCTTGTCCTAAGAGATCAACAAATTGATTTCGTTTCTGGTTAACATAAGTATGTCATCCGAATATATACCCACAAAAGGAAAGATGATGTTGTTACACCTACAGGCATCTTCAGTAAGTTGGATGTATGAAATACAGCATGAATGTTACTAAACTCATCTAAAACATTAAGCGCTCGTGTCGCAATATGAAGCTGACAGATAGAATGGAAAACATGGCGATCACAACATACTGCATGTGAACTTATCATCGGATGGAATGAAAGCACAGTTCCATAATGTAACTTTATCCTTTCAGTTACATGTTGAAGTTATGGTTAACTAGAACAACATATAGTTGCAACCAACGAAGGAAGGATACGTAGAGTAACCATATCCATGTTACAGACATTTTAAGCAGTCCCTTCCAAAAGGATAACATGATTCTTAGATTTCTAAAGTAATTTATATTACATTTCCGAAAGAAAATCGCACGAAAGGTGTAATCTTTGAACCAGGGTGAACTTTTTGAGCAGTTTGTTCTGAATTTATCCTTATACTTAAGGGGATGCGCGGATGAGAAGATACGTGAACCCTTGGTCCTAAAGAATGGTTTACTCTAAGTGAAAAGAATCTCCAAAAATGATTTCTTGTACCTCAACCTACCGTTTCATAGAGATGATGTTTACGAGGGTGTTGCGATTAGCCGTGAAACATTAAGATTAGAAACCAGTCTAGTGCCCTTCCTACGATAGGGTGACCACTAAGTGTACCTCAGAAGATGGATTTATTGGCCCACGTTTTTGCCATGTTTAACCTTAAAGGAACATTTTTGTGAGTGCAAAGACTTTCTAATAAATTTTATAAAACTGCCTTCCAGAGTGGCTCAAGAGGTTTTAGCAAAAATCTTAATCGTAAGCTTCATCCCTAAACGGAGGGCGAGAAGAAGTGTGATCCCTACATGGTGTAGTCTAATACGAAAACCTTTAATAAAATCAACCGAGGAAGTTTTGAAAAACCTTTAAACATTTGATGCGACAACAGAAATGGAACGAAGTTCTTGGTAAATTTAGAAGTATGTACAACGAGTACCATTTTGCACAAAACTATTTGACTTAAGTTAAATAACTCGATAAATGAGCGATTTTTAAATTATTTGGAGGTATAAGTTTGTATGTACTAACCAAAATAAGTGAAGCTAAATTTATTAACTTAATTACGTACATACATATATGGTTCCATAAATCACATAAGTGACAGAAAAGTTTTTAGTACTTTCATTTATCCATAAATCTCGTGAGGACTGCACAAATAAGCAACGTGTAAAATTAACGTGTAAAAATTTTGATAAACATAGTTTTTCGCATTTTTGAGGTTACGAGTTGAAAAAGATTGAGTGAAAAATCTTTGAATCATCGGGTGACACATTACTAGGTAATGAAAACTAATGAATTAAATGTAGTTTTGATAACATAAGTCTTTGGGCAAAAATGTTCACGTGTGAAGCCGTTGCTAAAAAGTGAGGTACGAAGGATAAAGCGTAAGGATGAGAAGTTAATCGCTTCTTGACTTTGCAGAATGCCAAACAGGTTATGACTAATATTAAAGTCGGAATACTGATGGTGTTAATATCACTAGATGAGAATCCCTTGGAATAAGTCAGGACTTAGAGTTATGTATGAAAGAGCATCGTTCCAACAGGCGTGGCAAATAAGATCCTTGGGGTAACGCAATAGCTTTGAATGGTTTAAGTGTTAGTGGATGCCCGAAGGCTCTGCATGACGTGGTAGTAAATGCCTTCATCACATACACACACATGAATTTCTCAATTTCGACGGTTGTCATTCTTCATGATGACTTGGATACGAATAAGCAACGAAAAATTTTATATAATAAGCAACGAAAATTTTATAGAAATCGTTTAAGGTGAAAATGTAAGAAAAGAAACGAAGTTCTTATTAAACTAAGATTATGTACAACACGTACCATTCAAAGTAAGATATCTTTTGAATAAAAATTTGATTTGTAAAAGTGAAAGTAAAATTTCATATGTATTTGTCAAAGATAAGTAATCATTTACTTTATTTTATATAAAGTAAATGATTACTTATATACGATTTCAAAAATTTACACAAATGACAAATAAAATAAATTTACTTTTATAAAACTTTGAGGGGATCGTACCGTAAAATAGTGTGTGAAAAATTTTGACAAACAAAATTTTCATATTTCGGAGGTTACAAGTTGGAAAAAGATTGATGAGGATTGAGTAGAAGATTTTGAAAAGTTCGGGTGATCTTTGAGGTAATAAAAACCATTGAGTTTAAATGTGGTTGATGACTATTGGTAGGGCATAAGTCTTTCGACTAAAAATGCTTAAGTGTAAAGTTGTTGCTTATAAGTGAGATACGAAAGGGAGAGTATGAGGAGGGGAATTAACCTCCCATTGATTCGGAAAATTTTGAACTGGTATGACTAATATTAAAGTAAGAAGGATGATGGTGTGATTAGCATCGAACAAGGAATCTCTCGGAATAAGTTAGGATTTAGAGTCGTGTAAGAATGAGTATCAAATAAGATTCTTGGGTAGTCTTTAGCATAGAATCTAAATCGCTGAAGTGACGAGATACAATTTCCTTTATGTATCATTCATGAAAGTTTATCCATTGCATAGGTTTCTTTCATGGCTAAAAAGTGAGCAAATTTGGTGAGGCGATCAACGATAACCCAGATAGTGTCATAACTACCTAGCTTCGGGATGAAATCCATTGTGATCCCTTCCCATTTTCATTGTGGGATCTTGGGTCATTGAAGTAACCCAGATGGCTTTTGGCTCACCATTCTCGCAAGGTATACGAATAATCTTCTTACTATAAATAACTTTCGCTTTCATCCTTGAAAGCCAGTCCGTTCCAACTTTTACATCAAGCTTCCTAACTTGATGGGTGTTAGGTTAATCTTAAGGTTTATTCCAACCAAACCTTATTATACTACCGTGAAAAATTCTATCAATCTGCTCAAATAACATCTGCCTGTGCGTAGGTAACTAATCCTTTCCACTACTACATTAAACTTCTAAGTTTTGCTGACATGAGATCATCTCCAAATGACCCACCTATAAATTTTAAGGTACTACCTTAAATTATTCCTCTATCTCTGCCAGCTTACCATTAGCTTGTCCTATAGAATACTTAACTCTCATGGTTATTAATGGCTTATTAGTCATAACACTAAGGTTCTTAGATATAAGGTTTCTATCGCTCTAGTATTTAACAACCTCGAGACAATAAAACATTATGACGAAACGTACACTAACTAAAATCAGGATCCATGTGAGTCTCCATAGCTGAGATAACGATTGCTCTATCGCAAGTAAGTCCAAAGTTTTTCCTATTTGAGAACTTTTTCCTTAAGTGTCCAGGGTGTCTATATCTATAACAAATTTTCGAGTTATCAATTCTGCAATAAAGGCCCTCCTTGTACAGTATCTGGGCTAAGTGGTTATTCTTTCCCTACCTCTAGCAGACCATAATGCGTATACTCAAGTGGTTCCTATCAAAATTTTCTTTGAATCACTTCATATTCCTTATATAGTAGCATTGGGACTTCTGCATGATTTACTTCAATATAATCACGCTGGCCTGGCATCATTATACTGTACTAAATCATACGTTCATTCCAATATCACTCCATATGGTCAATGTAATGTGATCACTTCCAGTTCTACTCAATTTCATCTAACGGTGCTTTATCTATGCTATCTCAAAACTAAATCTACATAATTAATCTCACGGTTTCTCGATATGGGTGCGTAGGTTCCGTAGGTCATGCACCAATGCCTAAAGGTCCCAGAATTTCTTCAAAATGTTCGGGTTCAGGTATCGTCGTTAGATTCCTTTCTAGAAGTTCAATCCGGGTCTCGCGTCGAGTTATACATGTATCAAGTAATAATACGATATGTTTTGAGGCGACTCCCATATCTTTGGGTATGGCTGAGCATCAGTAAGAGACACTATGACCTTGTGAAATGAGATGCCTTCCCGACTTCTCCAATGCCTAAGAGTGTTAGGGACCTTGATAAGGCTAAAAATGAACACATATTTTACAGCATTATTTCCCAAGAAAGACAAGATTTTAGTTGATATTGTTCGATTTACAAGCACTATTCGTTTAAATATTAAAAAGTGAAGATAAAAGGCAGATTCGACAAATTGAAGACGGAAAGGTCCAAAAAGCTAAAAAGTACAAGATTCAATCAAAAAGGTTCAAATTATTGATGAGGAACGTCTCAAAATAACAAGAGTACAAGTTACAAGACGCAAAGTACGCGATTTAAAATAATACGCGAAGACGTCCGAAAATCCAGAACCGGGACCTGAGCCTAGAAGAAACGCCCGACGTAACGGACCAAAAATATCTACTCAACTATGCATATAAATATAATATAATATATAAATAATTATTAAAATTATTTATATATTTATATTATTTATTTATTATGTCGGCAAGCTAGAAAACAAATGATCCTGAGCTGGAAATCACGGCCATGCGAGTCGCATGGCCTAATGCCCAAACTCATGCGACTCGCATGAGTACCTTTTCCAGGCCACCTTCTATTTAAAGCGACTTCGTGATCCGTTTTTAACACAAAAAATCAATCTCTCTTCTCTCATATATACGTAAAATATATATAATTTATATTTTAATTTTAATTTTAATTATAATTATAATAATAAGGGTATGTTAGCGAATATTGTAAGGGTGTAAGTCGAAATTCTGTCCGTGTAACGCTACGCTATTTTTAATCATTGTAAGTTATGTTCAACCTTTTTATATTAATGTCTCGTAGCTAAGTTATTATTATGCTTATTTAAAATGAAGTAATCATGATGTTGGGCTAATTACTAAAATTGGGTAATTGGGCTTTGTACCATAATTGGGGTTTGGACAAAAGAACGACACTTGTGGAAATTAGACTATGGGCTATTAATGGGCTTTATATTTGTTTAACTAAATGATAGTTTGTTAATGTTAATATAAAGATTTACAATTGGGCGTCCCTATAAATTACCATATACACTCGATCGGACACGATGGGCGGGGTATTTATATGTACGAATAATCGTTCATTTAACCGGACACGGGAATGGATTAATAGTCACTAGAATAATTAAAACAGGGGTGAAATTACATTCAAGGGTAATTGGTGTAATTGTTAACAAAGTAGTAAAACCTTGGTTTACACGCAGTCGATAACCTGGTGTATTCATTAAACAAAGTATTAAAACCTTGTTACAATTCGAATCCCCAATTAGTTGGAATATTTAACTTCGGGTATAATAATAATTTGACGAGGACACTCGCACTTTATATTTATGACTGATGGACTGTTATGGACAAAAACCAGACGGACATATTGAATAATCCAGGACAAAGGACAATTAACCCATGGGCATAAAACTAAAATCAACACGTCAAACATCATGATTACGGAAGTTTAAATAAGCATAATTCTTTTATTTCATATTTAATTTCCTTTATTTTATATTTAATTGCACTTCTAATTATCGCACTTTTATTTATTGTTATTTAATCACACTTTTAATTATCTTACTTTTTAATTATCGCAATTTTATTTTATCGCACTTTTATTATTCGCAATTTCATTATCGTTATTTACTTTACGCTTTAATTTAAGTCTTGTATTTATTTTATATTTTACATTAGGTTTTAACTGCGACTAAAATCTTAAAATCGACAAACCGGTCATTAAACGGTAAAAACCCCCCTTTATAATAATAATATTACTTATATATATATTTGTATTTTTATAAAAGTAAACTAATATAGCGTTGAGCTTTGTTTAAAGATTTCCCTGTGGAACGAACCGGACTTACTAAAAACTACACTACTGTACGATTAGGTACACTACCTATAAGTGTTGTAGCAAGGTTTAAGTATATCCATTCTATAAATAAATAAATATCTTGTGTAAAATTGTATCGTATTTAATAGTGTTTTCTGCTAAAATTAATAACTATTTTATATACACCTCGCATAACATCAAGTATTTTTGGCGCCGCTGTCGGGGAACGCCGAAGCGAAACGTCAATATAAAAAATTTTTATTAAGTCTTAATTAGTTTTTATAATAAATATATATTTTTAATTAAAAAAAATATATATATAAAAATTTAAAATCTATTAAAACCAAAAAAAAAAAAGTATTTTAAATATATTTTTAAATTTTTCTTTTATTTTTACAAAATTATAAAGTATTTTAAGTTTATTTTTAGTTTTTAAAATTAAGTTTTATTTTAATTATATATATATTTATCTTTTAAATATAAAACAGAAAATATTAATACAATTAATAAATATTTAAAATATTACGAACTGAACCTGTTGTTTGAACCCCCATTTGAACCGGCTCAGCAGGTCATGCGACTCGCATGACCTTTTCCCCTGAACCCATGCGACTCGCATGATGGTTCTGACAGGCCACAATCTTTGCCCTAATTCTGCATTTAATGCGGAGTAATATATTATTATTATTATAAAACCTAGTTTGTTTTTATTATTATTAATTAAGTTTTTAGTTTAATTATTTTTAACTACTTTTAATTAGTTTTATTATATTTAAAACTTAATACTTTAATATAATTAATATAAAAATAATATTTTAATAAAAATTGTATTTTTTTATCACTTTTTATTTCTTTTAATATTTTGTACTTTTTAATCGTTTAGCGTAATTTTTATATTTTTATTGTTCGTACTTAGTTTTTAGACATAGTATTTGCCGTAGTAACTTTAGATTTTTAGGCTTTGCCGTAAACTCTCTTAAGTGCTTATTCCTTAGATTAAGTATTAGGTGCTTTAGAATTTTGCGACGCCTTTTTAAGTTTTAGTTTCTTTTTTAAGTTATTTCCATTTGGGATTTAGTTTTTCCTGTAAGCTTTAATATTTTTAGACACCTTTTATGTAACGACCCTGGTTTTTCCAACGTTATTTATTAATAATTATTATTATTAATACGCTTGATTAAACGAAGGTATGTTATTACATTTACATGTTGCTTTAATTGCCCGTACTTGAACTTTAAATGCCCGAAACGTCTTTGTGACACCCGGAACTTGCACGAATAATATTTTAAGATATTATTTACATCCATGATTAATTTTATTAATCATTTTAATTAACTAAGACTATTAGTTAATTACTTGGGCATTTAGTGGACTTACTTGTTACTTGCATACAACTTGGGCTTTATACATGTACATGGACTTATGAGAGCCCACCCTACTTATTAGTTGGACTTAATTAGCCCATTAAGACTTGCAAGTATCAAACTTAAGTGTAACTAGTTAGTTACATCCATTTAGAATCTTGTTAACACTTGATCCCCATGTAAACACCTCTTTTACCCAACTTTTGTAAGACTTTGCAAGCTAGTGACCATTAAACTTTCTCCTCCTCCCCCCCCCCCCCTTGCACTAGCCGTCGGTTTTGGATGCCCCATAAGGGTGTTTTGTTTTTCAAATTTCATTACTTCATTCTCTAGATTACTCTCTCAAAACACACACACAAACTTACTTCCATTTTCTCTCTTTTCTCTCTAGCTTTTGTAAGTAACTTGGACTTAGTTTGCTCTTCCTTTCTTCCTTGTAAAACCGAATTCTATATCCATCATCATCATTCTTTTGTTACTTGCTACTTGTCTTTGATTACTTGTCTTGTTGTTGTTTAATTATTTACATGTTATTACTTACTTACTTTCATGTTACAAGATCAAACTTCTTAGTTTGATTCTTCATCTTATATCTTGTATTTATCAAGAACATCCAAGAACATAATCTATCTAGTTATGTTCTACATATTTTGTTTCAAAAGATTTAAAGTTTATAATCTTTATAATTGTTACTTGTGTTCTTGTTTGTTGTATGTTACTAGAATACCACCTTCATGGTTGGTTTAGGCTTATCATTCATTTTCTTTATTTCTTATTGTTAGTTGCTTACTACACATTTGAACAAGGACATGAAACCAACAAGAGCTTACACTTTGGTGCAAGTATCATGGATCCAACACTTGGTTGTGATCTTTCTTAGTGTTCATGAACTTGTTCATAAACTTACATGTAACCTTGGTTCATCAAACACTTACAACACTTGCACTTGAGTTATGATGGACAAACCTTGGTCAAAATGATGTTAACACATCAACGAGTTGTACACTTGAAGCTATACGCATCAAGGATGAGAACCGTGATGAACATCAAGCACCGAGACAACAGGAACTCTCCAAAACCCACTGTTCTGTCCAAAACCTACTGACCTGATGCTTCTGGAACAGACCAGTAGACCTGGGCTGTTCTAACCTTGATTTTTAGATAGAACTTTTCTAGTAGATAACTTTTCATATAGGACTCGTCTTAATCCGAGTTACGGTTTAGGATTTATGGCCCTCCGATCGTTACCATGTCCTTTAACGTTGTGCAGAAATTTCTGACCTACTCGCACTTAGACCGTCGCCACGGTCAAACCAAGACGAGTTTGCTTCTGTAAATTTTACCACACTTAAGGGACTCATAGACGGAGCCATGACCACTGGTCTCACCTTAATTCAGTAAGGGTAGAGGCCGTGGTGACTGACCGAAGTCAGCCTTTGTTTTAAACGACTTTCATAAACGAGTCTTACTTGTTACCTTTTGTTTAATGATGATTGATGATGACCCTTATGACCTTAATTACGTACTTGTAAACCTTTTGAGACGACTTATTGACTTAGTGCTATTTGACTTAGGTTGAGGACGTTTGGACCGTTACTTGCACACCACTTTCCGACTACTACCTTACCATTACTACTAATCATTGTGAGTTATAGCATTCCCTTTTTACTTTAACTTATTTTGGGAACTGAGAATACATGCGGATTTTATGTTTTACATACTAGGCACGAGTACTTAAACTTATATATGTGTGGGTTATATAACGGCAGAAACATTCCCTTTAGCTCGGTAACGTTTAATCATTGGTTTTTGAACCGTGAACGCGAATCTTAGATATGGATCCATAGGGTTTGACATCCCCACTCGGGCTAGTAGCGCTAGCATTTAACGAGTGTTTAATACTTCGAGGTTATACGCACTTGCCAAGTGCACTTTAAGGGGGTACATTAAACGTTAAGTTAGTTACCGGGTGCCCACGGTTAAGCATATACTTTTACATACTTTTGAAACGCTCGTTGTAGCACTGAAATCTCGTGGCCTACTTACGTTACTGTTATACTTAAACTATAGCTCACCAACCTTTGTGTTGACCTTTTTAAGCATGTATTTTCTCAGGTGCTTGAAGTCGCTTCCGCTATCTTACTAGTCGTGCTGTAGAACCCGCTGCCTAGTGTTGTTATCGCATGACTACTTATGTTGCATTCAAACTTTTTACTTATGAACTTATGTTATGTAACGACCATTATGGTCACGTACACTTATTTAATGCTTCTACTCAGTGAAGCATACTTTGATTTGTAAAACAATTGACGTATGTTATGACGTCACTTTTATTAATGAATGCAAACTCTGTTTTGAAAACGCATATAGTACTTAACCTTGTAATGATCCTGTTGATGATGGTCCGTACATGATGATTTAGTACGGGGCGTCACATTTGGTATCAGAGCATTGGTTGTAGGGAATTAGGATGCATTAGTGAGTCTAAGACCGACCCGAGTAGGATTCACTAATAGGGCTAATCTACAACTTGTTAGTTTACTTGTTTCCGCTGAACTTACTGCATGCTGCTGCTTACTGTTACTGCTATATGCCGTATGCTACTACATGATTTCACTACTGCATGCTATTACTTGCTTTCGATTGCATGCTAGTTTCGTACGATTACTGATATTGCCATGCTACTTATTGTTATACATGATTTAAACTGTTGGCCTATTATTTGCTTTCTTTATGACATACTGACATGGAAAATTTATTTTTCCTTGTTCAGATGTCGGACGTTCCACCTACTGACATCCCGAGTGGCTCAGGCCCCGTTGTTCCTCCCACTGCTGCACCTGTTGCTGCTGCTGCTGCTGACATTCCGGCCCCGACACCCACTGGCGACCCCGGCGCCTCTAGTTCTGGAGCTAGCTCTAGTGTGCCTATCCCGGCGTCTTCTTCCAGACCCCTGAGACAACTGGCTCTCATTGGTGGCATGGAGATCCCCGCGGAGTTCGGGGAAGGACCCTTCCGTAATCACTGGCGCACACCTTGCCGACGCACTGCCGACGGCCGCTTAGCCGTGATTACGCCAGGCCGACACCGACAGATGTTGGCCGCTTTCGGATATGTTGAGCCACCCGCGCCACCACCGCATGATTCAGACGACGGTTCTTCCACCGATGCTTCTTCAGACGACACCTCATCTGACGACTCCAGTGATGAGGAGGATCCCGCTGACCGACCGATTCAGGCACCTTCTACCCCGCCGAAGAAGCGGTATCGCTTCGCTGGCATAATTCCTGGTCGCACTGTCACTGACGCTTATGGTCGGCGTCGTAGGATCACTGCACGTAAACGGCTGGTGCCGTACCCCGCCGATCCACAGATATTACCGTCTCCACCCAGAGCCGGACCATCCACTTCAGCACCACCGGCTCCACCTGCACCGCCAGCACCACCTGCCCCATCACCTTCCTCTAATGAGGAAATGAGGCGGGAGATTGAGATTCTCCAGACTCGAGTTACTGAGCTCGAGGAGCAGTTGGCTCATGTTTTGGACATCTTGTACCCACCATCGCCGTAGGACTTTGTACTAGATTCTGTATTGTAATCTCTTTTGTAATTTCATATTTCACTTATGTAATGTACGAACTTATTGTAATGTATGAACTTATTATCGTTAATGAATGGAATTTGTGTTGCTTACTTCTTGCGCAAGTGTTCTATTTACGTTATCATCTCATGGTTTTGTGGTACCTATATCTGCTTGCGTTATTTAATCAACATGTGTTGTGCTGTTTTCGTGTTGGTTGTTATATAATGTACTATTATTATTTGCATAATGGATTTTGACTTGAGTCAAAATGTTTGTATAGAACATCATGGCCAACGGGAGATCTATCCCCACCGCGGCACAAATTGAGGAAATGATTAACGAGCGAGTCGCTGCTGCACTAGCTGAAAGACAACCCCAAGCTCCACCACCACCGCCTGTCAATCCACCTGTCGTCCGAGATGGGTGTACTTACAAGGAATTTCAAAACTGCAAGCCACACTACTTCAGTGGCACTGAGGGACCCGTCGGTCTCACCAGATGGTTCGAAAAGTTGGAATCGGTATTCAGGGTTAGCAATTGTTCTGAGGCTAACAAAACGAAATTTGCATCTTGCACGCTGTCTGATGGCGCGCTCACATGGTGGAATACCATGGCCCAAGCGAAAGGAATTGATGAGGCGTATGCTACGCCTTGGGAAGAATTTAAATGTGCTATGATCGAGGAATACTGTCCGAGAACCGAGATTCAAAAGATGGAAATCGAATTTATGCAATTGAAAACCGTAGGGAACGACCTTAACAACTACAACCGTAGGTTTTTGGAATTGGCTCTTATGTGTCCAACCATGGTCACCCCCGAATTTAAGCGTTTGGAGAAATACTTCTCGGGACTTCCTAAGTCCATCAAGGGTAATGTTACCTCATCCAAGCCACCAAGTGTTCCCGAAGCAATGCGCATGGCGCATACTCTCTTGAATCAAATCATCCTGGACGAGCCGGAGAAGGCTAAGTTTGAAACTGTTAGTGGTGAAAAGAGGAAATGGGACAACAACCACAACAACAACAGGGGTAGGAACTATGATCAAAACCCGGCAAAACGACATGAAGGGTTCAGGCAAAACAACAACATGCACAACAACAACACCAACCCCAACAACAACAACCGCACCAATCCGAACTACAAAGGAACCTTACCACAATGCAATAGGTGCTACAAGCACCACACTGGGTATTGCAATGTTATCTGTGAGAAGTGCCAACGATCTGGACATGTTGGCAAGGATTGCAAGGTTACCACTTTGAATGTGAAGCCAAACCACAACAACAATGGGCCTAAGAAGTGTTATGAATGTGGAAAGACGGGCCATTTCAGAAACGAGTGTCCTAACAAGCGTAAGTATGGCGGACCACCACGTGCTAGAGCCTTCAATGTTAATGCAAGGGACGCTCGCGACAACCCCGACTTGGTGACAGGTATATTCAAGATCAACAATCTTTTAGCTTCTGTCCTATTTGATACTGGTGCCGATAGGAGCTATGTGTGTAGACATTTTTGTGATAAGTTAGATTGGTCGTTAGTTCCTTTGAAGGAAAGTATGCTTGTCGAGGTCGCCAATGGAAAACTTGAAAAGGTTGACCATATTAGTCGTGGAGCTATTATCAACATAGCTGGTGCAGATTTCGAAATTGATTTGATACCTATCAAACTGGGAAGTTTTGACGTGATCGTCGGTATGGATTGGTTGAGCAAGATAAAGGCCGATGTTATCTGTGGAGATAAAGCACTTCGCATACCACAAGGAGATGGCAAACCACTGGTTATCTATGGAGAGAGATGTACCTCGAAGTTGAACCTCATTAGTTGCGTGAAAGCACAAAAGATTATGAAGAAGGGACGCTTTGCTGTCCTAGCACATGTGAAAGCGGTAGAAACTGAGATGAAGAACGTGAACGACGTTCGAATTGTGAACGAATTTTCTGATGTCTTCCCAGAGGAATTGCCCGGATTACCGCCGCAGAGAGCAGTAGAGTTTCAGATTGACTTAGTGCCAGGAGCTGCACCTGTAGCTCGCGCACCTTATAGACTCGCACCTTCCGAGATGCAAGAATTACAGAGTCAACTACAAGAACTATTAGATCGAGGGTTTATCCAACCAAGCTTCTCGCCTTGGGGCGCACCTGTGTTGTTTGTAAAGAAGAAGGATGGATCCTTCCGTATGTGTATCGACTACCGTGAACTCAACAAATTGACTATCAAGAATCGGTATCCTCTTCCACGAATTGATGATCTTTTTGATCAACTACAAGGATCGAGCGTTTATTCAAAGATCGATTTGCGATCCGGATATCACCAGCTGAGGGTGAAGGAAAGTGACGTGATGAAAACTGCATTCAGGACCCGTTATGGTCATTATGAGTTCCTCGTGATGCCATTCGGTTTGACAAATGCACCTGCCGTGTTCATGGATCTCATGAATCGTGTCTGCAAGCCTTACTTGGATAAGTTTGTTATCGTCTTCATAGATGATATCCTCATCTACTCTAAGAGCGAAGAAGAACATGAGCAACACCTCCGATTAGTGCTTGAACTCTTAAGACAAGAGCAACTTTACGCCAAATTCTCCAAGTGTGAATTTTGGTTGAAGGAAGTACAATTTTTGGGTCATGTTGTAAGCGACCAGGGTATCAAAGTTGATCCCACCAAGATTGAAGCCATCAGCAAGTGGGAGACCCCCACTACTCCAACGCATATTCGCCAATTTCTAGGTCTCGCCGGTTATTATCGAAGGTTTATCGAAGGATTTTCTCTGATTGCGCGTCCTTTGACCGCACTGACTCACAAGGGCAAGAAGTTCATTTGGGAACCCACACACGAATCAGCATTCCAAATTTTGAAGAAGAAGTTAACCTCCGCACCTATCCTATCACTTCCTGAAGGCAGTGACGACTTTGTTGTTTATTGCGATGCATCGAAGAGTGGTTTTGGTTGTGTATTGATGTAACGATCAAAGGTTATTGCCTATGCCTCCCGCCAATTGAAGATTCACGAGCGGAACTACACTACACATGATCTTGAACTTGGAGCCGTTGTCTTTGCACTCAAATTGTGGAGACATTATTTGTATGGAACTAAGAGCACTATCTTCACCGATCACAAGAGTCTCCAGCACATCTTCGATCAGAAGCAATTGAATATGAGACAGCGTCGATGGATCGAGACGCTCAACGACTACGATTGTGAACTCCGTTATCACCCTGGCAAGGCCAATGTTGTAGCTGACGCTTTAAGCCGAAAGGAGAGGACGGCACCTCTCCGTGTTAGGGCTCTGAACATCACCATCCACTCGAACCTTAACAACCAGATCAGAGTAGCCCAAGTTGAGGCTCTCAAGGAGGAGAACATATCTCACGAGCATTTGAACATACTTGTCTCTCGATTCGAGGTTAGAGAGTCTGGACTCCGATGTTATGCCGGAAGAATCTGGGTACCTTACTATGGAGATCTACGAAGCCTGATACTTGATGAAGCACACAAATCGAGATATTCGATTCACCCCGGTGCAGGTAAGATGTACCATGACCTTAAAGAACAGTATTGGTGGCCGAATCTTAAGAAGGACGTTGCGACTTATGTTGGTAAGTGTTTGACTTGCTCGAAGGTTAAAGCCGAACATCAGAGACCTTCTGGGTTACTTCAACAGCCGGAAATCCCACAATGGAAGTGGGAAAGGATCACAATGGATTTCATTACTAAGCTGCCGAAGACGGTGGGCGGATGCGATACTATTTGGGTTATTGTTGACCGCCTCACCAAATCTGCACACTTCCTAGCGATGAAGGAAACTGATACAATGGAAAGACTTGCTCAGCTGTACATCAAAGAGGTTGTATCTCGTCATGGTGTACCTTTATCAATCATCTCCGATCGCGATCCCCGTTTTGCTTCCAGATTTTGGCGTTCTTTGCAAGAAGCCATGGGAACTCGTCTTGACATGAGTACTGCTTATCATCCTCAGACTGACGGGCAAAGTGAACGAACGATTCAGACCTTGGAGGACATGTTGCGTGCATGTGTCATTGATTTTGGAAAGGCCTGGGAAAGGCATTTGCCACTCGCCGAATTCTCGTACAACAACAGTTATCACTCAAGCATTAATGCTGCACCTTTTGAAGCATTGTATGGTCGTAAGTGCCGATCTCCTATTTGTTGGGCCGAAGTAGGCGAAAAGCAAATCACCGGACCCGAGGTAGTTCACGAAACCACGGAGAAGATTGCTCAGATCCAAGCTAGACTTAAGACTGCCCGTGATCGCCAAAAGAGCTATGCCGATCTTAAACGGAAAGACTTTGAATTTAATGTTGGTGATCGTGTAATGTTGAAGGTTGCACCTTGGAAAGGTGTGATCCATTTTGGAAAACGTGGAAAGTTGAACCCACGATACATTGGTCCATTCGAGATCTTGGAACGTGTTGGACCTGTTGCATACCGTTTGGATCTACCAGCGCAATTGAGCTCAGTTCATCCTACCTTCCATGTGTCAAACTTGAAGAAGTGTCTTGCTGCACCCGAACTCATCATACCATTGGAAGAACTTACTATTGATGACAAACTCCACTTTGTGGAGGAACCTGTTGAGATTATGGATCGTGAGATCAAAACTTTGAAACGCAACAAGATTCCGATTGTACAAGTACGATGGAATGCCAAACGAGGACCTGAGTTTACTTGGGAACGAGAGGATCAAATGATGCGGAAATATCCTCATCTTTTCCCGACTCCTCCATCTACTTCAGCTTAAATTTCGGGACGAAATTTTCTTTAACAGGTGGGTAATGTAACGACCCTGGTTTTTCCAACGTTATTTATTAATAATTATTATTATTAATACGCTTGATTAAACGAAGGTATGTTATTACATTTACATGTTGCTTTAATTGCCCGTACTTGAACTTTAAATGCCCGAAACGTCTTTGTGACACCCGGAACTTGCACGAATAATATTTTAAGATATTATTTACATCCATGATTAATTTTATTAATCATTTTAATTAACTAAGACTATTAGTTAATTACTTGGGCATTTAGTGGACTTACTTGTTACTTGCATACAACTTGGGCTTTATACATGTACATGGACTTATGAGAGCCCACCCTACTTATTAGTTGGACTTAATTAGCCCATTAAGACTTGCAAGTATCAAACTTAAGTGTAACTAGTTAGTTACATCCATTTAGAATCTTGTTAACACTTGATCCCCATGTAAACACCTCTTTTACCCAACTTTTGTAAGACTTTGCAAGCTAGTGACCATTAAACTTTCTCCTCCTCCCCCCCCCCTTGCACTAGCCGTCGGTTTTGGATGCCCCATAAGGGTGTTTTGTTTTTCAAATTTCATTACTTCATTCTCTAGATTACTCTCTCAAAACACACACACAAACTTACTTCCATTTTCTCTCTTTTCTCTCTAGCTTTTGTAAGTAACTTGGACTTAGTTTGCTCTTCCTTTCTTCCTTGTAAAACCGAATTCTATATCCATCATCATCATTCTTTTGTTACTTGCTACTTGTCTTTGATTACTTGTCTTGTTGTTGTTTAATTATTTACATGTTATTACTTACTTACTTTCATGTTACAAGATCAAACTTCTTAGTTTGATTCTTCATCTTATATCTTGTATTTATCAAGAACATCCAAGAACATAATCTATCTAGTTATGTTCTACATATTTTGTTTCAAAAGATTTAAAGTTTATAATCTTTATAATTGTTACTTGTGTTCTTGTTTGTTGTATGTTACTAGAATACCACCTTCATGGTTGGTTTAGGCTTATCATTCATTTTCTTTATTTCTTATTGTTAGTTGCTTACTACACATTTGAACAAGGACATGAAACCAACAAGAGCTTACACTTTGGTGCAAGTATCATGGATCCAACACTTGGTTGTGATCTTTCTTAGTGTTCATGAACTTGTTCATAAACTTACATGTAACCTTGGTTCATCAAACACTTACAACACTTGCACTTGAGTTATGATGGACAAACCTTGGTCAAAATGATGTTAACACATCAACGAGTTGTACACTTGAAGCTATACGCATCAAGGATGAGAACCGTGATGAACATCAAGCACCGAGACAACCGGAACTCTCCAAAACCCACTGTTCTGTCCAAAACCTACTGACCTGATGCTTCTGGAACAGACCAGTAGACCTGGTCTGTTCTAACCTTGATTTTTAGATAGAACTTTTCGAGTAGATAACTTTTCATATAGGACTCGTCTTAATCCGAGTTACGGTTTAGGATTTATGGCCCTCCGATCGTTACCATGTCCTTTAACGTTGTGCAGAAATTTCTGACCTACTCGCACTTAGACCGTCGCCACGGTCAAACCAAGACGAGTTTGCTTCTGTAAATTTTACCACACTTAAGGGACTCATAGACGGAGCCATGACCACTGGTCTCACCTTAATTCAGTAAGGGTAGAGGCCGTGGTGACTGACCGAAGTCAGCCTTTGTTTTAAACGACTTTCATAAACGAGTCTTACTTGTTACCTTTTGTTTAATGATGATTGATGATGACCCTTATGACCTTAATTACGTACTTGTAAACCTTTTGAGACGACTTATTGACTTAGTGCTATTTGACTTAGGTTGAGGACGTTTGGACCGTTACTTGCACACCACTTTCCGACTACTACCTTACCATTACTACTAATCATTGTGAGTTATAGCATTCCCTTTTTACTTTAACTTATTTTGGGAACTGAGAATACATGCGGATTTTATGTTTTACATACTAGGCACGAGTACTTAAACTTATATATGTGTGGGTTATATAACGGCAGAAACATTCCCTTTAGCTCGGTAACGTTTAATCATTGGTTTTTGAACCGTGAACGCGAATCTTAGATATGGATCCATAGGGTTTGACATCCCCACTCGGGCTAGTAGCGCTAGCATTTAACGAGTGTTTAATACTTCGAGGTTATACGCACTTGCCAAGTGCACTTTAAGGGGGTACATTAAACGTTAAGTTAGTTACCGGGTGCCCACGGTTAAGCATATACTTTTACATACTTTTGAAACGCTCGTTGTAGCACTGAAATCTCGTGGCCTACTTACGTTACTGTTATACTTAAACTATAGCTCACCAACCTTTGTGTTGACCTTTTTAAGCATGTATTTTCTCAGGTGCTTGAAGTCGCTTCCGCTATCTTACTAGTCGTGCTGTAGAACCCGCTGCCTAGTGTTGTTATCGCATGACTACTTATGTTGCATTCAAACTTTTTACTTATGAACTTATGTTATGTAACGACCATTATGGTCACGTACACTTATTTAATGCTTCTACTCAGTGAAGCATACTTTGATTTGTAAAACAATTGACGTATGTTATGACGTCACTTTTATTAATGAATGCAAACTCTGTTTTGAAAACGCATATAGTACTTAACCTTGTAATGATCCTGTTGATGATGGTCCGTACATGATGATTTAGTACGGGGCGTCACATTTTACTATGTATCAATTATCATTCCAATTAGTAATTTCAATTTGCGATTATAATTTTAAGTTAGTTGTAGTAATAAGGTTAGGTTAGTCAAGTATTTTTAAGTTTTTATAAGTTTCTTTTATTTTTCCGTTACCTTTTATTTTTTCAACCATTTTTCTTTTTCTACCTTTTTCGACGAACTCTTTTTCTTTCTTATTTCTCGCTATTCTAGTTTTAGGACATAGATTTTTATTCTACTTCTTATCTAAATTTCTTAAAATTACGAAAATTTATTTTAAGTGGTTAAATTAATAGACATCAAAATTTTCTGGTTCGTAGTAATAGTTGGATTTGTACGTGGACCGGGTTATTGGAGCCAAACAGTCCTCAATTATATTGAGACCAAACGAATCCTGCCCCTCTGCTGCATCTTTTGGCTATTCGAAACGTGGGCAAAATCAGAAAAGTCTATTGATTGGATAACTTATTATAATTTTTCTTTCCTTTTTAAAACTAATAGGATATTCAGTGAATGCACCGAGCAAGACGTTCATCACCTTTTGTACGTTCACCACCTGTAACTAGATCAAGACATTTAGCAAATATAACCGCCGTTGATTTTTCTTTAGAATCGTCATCCAGTCGACCAAGTACTTCAGTTCAAATTTCCGATAATCCATTTTTTGAACCCGACCTCACAATTGAGAATCCGGAAAATATTCAGGAACGGTTCGTAGATCCTGAACCATTAAACTTTCCTCCGGAGCCACCAATCATTCAAACAGAGATTGTTGAGGAACGAACTATTAAATCAGAATCATCTAGTGATACCGATTCAACAAATTCAATTATGGAGAATCTGGAACCTTTAAGTATGGAAGACCGAATGAGAGCTAAACGCACTGGCCAAGGTCACGCAATTACTCATCCAGACATTAATGCGCCAGATTATGAAATCAAAGGACAAATTCTACACATGGTGACTAATCAATGCCAATTTAGTGGTGCACCGAAGGAAGATCCAAATGAACATCTACGTACCTTTAATAGGATCTGCACACTATTTAAAATCCGAGAAGTGGAGGATGAACAGATATATCTCATGTTATTTCCCTGGACTTTAAAGGGAGAAGCCAAAGATTGGTTGGAATCGTTACCTGAAGGGGCGATCGATACATGGGACGTTTTAATTGACAAATTTCTTAAACAATTCTTTCCTGCATCTAAAGCCGTAAGACTTCAAGCAGAAATTGTTACGTTTACACAGAAACCAAATGAAACTCTATATGAGGCGTGGACAAGATATGGAAAGTTGTTAAGAGGATGTCCGCAACATGGTTTAGACACCTGTCAAATAGTACAAATATTCTACCAAGGATGCGACATCACTACAAGAAAAGACATAGATATAGCAGCTGGTGGTTCTATTATGAAGAAAACCGAAACTGATGCTTACAAAATTATTGATAACACTGCTTCCCACTCACATGAGTGGCACCAAGAAAAAGATATCATTAGATCATCTAAAGCAGCTATAGCCGATTCTAGCCATGACTTAGATTCCATTTCCGCAAAGATAGATGCTGTGGAGAGACGAATGGAAAAGATGACTAAAGATATTCACTCAATACGAATTAGTTGTGAGCAGTGTGGAGGACCACATTTGACAAAAGATTGTCTCAGTATTGAATTAACAATGGAACAAAGAGAGAATATTTCATACATAAACCAAAGGCCTGGAAATAATTATCAGAATAATTATCAACCGCCAAGACCGATTTACAATCAAAACCAGAATTATAACCGAAATATTCCATACAACAACCAACAAGGTCCTAGCAATCAACAAGTATCCAATAATACTTACAATCAGCAAAGACCTAATTTTCAAAACAAACCACCACAACAAACCGATGATAAAAAGCCGAATTTAGAAGATATGATGACGAAGCTAGTTGAAACTCAAACGCAGTTTTTCACGTCTCAGAAACAAACTAATGAACAAAATGCTCAAGCATTTAGAAATCAACAAGCTTCTATTCAAAATCTGGAACAAGAAGTAAGTAACCTAGCAAGGTTAATAGGTGAAAGAAAACCGGGAAGTCTACCTAGTGATACAAATGCTAACCCCCGAAATGAAACAGCTAAAGCTATTACCACAAGAAGTGGTACAACACTTAAACCACCGGAAATACCTGTAACTTCTGATGAAACCATTCCTACTCCACAAGAACCACAACCTGAACAAGAAAAGGAAAAAGAACCGGTAGTTGAAAAGGTTAATGAAGATAACACAGTTAAGGCTAAACCTTATGTTAAACCATACCAACCACCACTTCCTTACCCGAGGATAATGAAGAAAGAGAAACTTGAAGCCGAGCAATCCAAATTCTTGGATATGTTTAAACAGATAAATGTAAATCTTCCTTTCATTGATGTGATTTCAGGAATGCCAAGATATGCTAAATTCTTGAAAGATCTAATCTCAAATAGAAAGAAAATGGAAGAACTCTCGGCTGTTACTATGAATGCTAATTGTTCAGCAATGCTGTTGAATAAGATACCAGAAAAATTATCTGATCCAGGAAGTTTCACAATTCCATGTTTTCTGGGTAGTCTTAGTTCAATAGAAGCATTGGCAGACTTAGGTGCTAGTATAAATCTAATGCCGTATTCACTATACGCTAAACTAGACCTTGGAGAATTGAAACCAACAAGAATAAGCATACAACTAGCCGATAGATCAATAAAATATCCTAGAGGGATAATGGAGAACATGCTAGTTAAAGTTGGTACTTTAGTATTTCCAGTAGATTTTGTTGTTTTGGACATGGAAGAAGATTCTCAAGTTCCTCTTATATTAGGAAGACCATTCTTAAACACGGCTAAAGCAATGATAGACGTGTTCGGTAAGAAACTGACCCTAAGTATAGAGGATGAGAGTGTTACCTTTTTAGTTGATAGAGCAATGCAACAACCACAATCTGCAGATGATACATGTTATTATATTCAAACTATAGATGCACATGTAGAATTATTAGAAGAATTTCCAGAATTACAAGGAACAGGAGAATGTTCTTTAGGAGAAGGTAATGAACCAATTGATGAAGCTGAAATGTTAGCTACACTTATAGCTAATGGATATGAACCAACAACAGAAGAAATTCAAATGCTAAAAGAAGAAGACAGATATCGATATAAATCATCGATAGAAGAACCTCCGAAATTAGAGTTAAAGCCACTTCCAACCCATTTGGAATACGCTTATTTACATGGTGAATCTGAATTACCTGTAATAATATCGTCTTCTCTCACAAATGATGAGAAATCACAACTCATTTCTGTGTTGAAAGCTCATAAACCAGCCATTGCATGGAAGATTCATGATATTAAAGGAATAAGTCCTTCGTATTGCACACATAAAATCCTTATGGAAGAAGGTCATAAAACGTATGTGCAACGCCAACGAAGACTAAATCCTAATATGCAAGATGTAGTTAAGAAAGAGATTATTAAACTGCTAGATGCAGGTTTGATATATCCAATTTCTGATACTCCATGGATAAGCCCAGTTCAATGCGTACCTAAGAAGGGTGGCATGACTGTCATTACAAATGAGAAAAATGAGCTTATTCCTACTAGGACTGTAACAGGATGGCGTGTATGTATTGATTATAGAAAATTAAATGACGCCACCAGAAAAGATCACTTTCCCTTACCTTTCATTGATCAAATGTTGGAAAGATTAGCCGGAAATAGTTACTATTGTTTTCTAGATGGATTTTCCGGATATTTTCAAATTCCAATAGCACCCGAGGACCAAGAGAAAACCACATTCACGTGCCCTTATGGTACTTTTGCTTACAAACGCATGCCATTTGGACTTTGCAACGCCCCTGCAACCTTTCAAAGGTGCATGATGGCGATTTTTCACGACATGATAGAAGAATGCATGGAAGTTTTCATGGATGACTTTTCGGTCTTCGGTGATACATTTAAATCATGTCTAGTTAATCTGGAACGAATGCTAATTAGATGCGAAAAATCAAATCTAGTACTTAATTGGGAGAAATGCCATTTCATGGTTAAAGAAGGCATCGTTCTTGGACATAAAATTTCAAAAGAAGGAATTGAAGTGGATAGAGCTAAAGTAGATGTAATTGCTAAACTTCCACATCCCACCAATGTTAGAGGAGTTAGGAGTTTTCTAGGGCATGCCGGTTTTTACCGACGTTTCATAAAAGATTTTTCTAAAATTGCCACTCCTATGAATAAACTTCTAGAAAAGGATGCGCCATTCATCTTTTCAGATGAATGTATCAAATCTTTTAATATTCTTAAAGAAAAACTCACTAATGCGCCGATCATGATAACACCAAATTGGAATCTACCATTTGAACTAATGTGCGATGCAAGTGATTTTGCAATGGGAGCCGTTTTAGGACAAAGGATTGAAAAACGATTTCAACCTATATATTATGCTAGTAAGACATTACAAGGAGCACAAACAAACTATACAACTACTGAAAAAGAACTCCTTGCTATTGTCTTTGCTTTTGACAAATTCCGAGCATATCTCGTTCTAGCAAAAACGGTGGTCTATACCGACCATTCTGCTCTTAGATACCTATTTTCAAAACAAGATGCTAAACCAAGATTAATCCGTTGGATCTTACTCTTACAAGAGTTTGATATTGAAATCCGAGATAAAAGAGGAGCAGAAAATCTCGCCGCTGATCATCTTTCTCGTCTTGAAAATCCCGAATTAGAAGTTCTAAATGAATCAGCCATACAAGACAACTTTCCTGATGAATATCTATTGAAGATAGATTATAAAGAAATCCCATAGTTTGCAGACTATGCAAACTACTTAGTTTGTGGATTCCTTGAAAAAGGATTATCGTACCAAAGACGAAAGAAATTCTTCAGTGATATAAAACACTATTTCTGGGAAGATCCACATTTGTTTAAAAGTTGTCCCGATGGAATAATACGCCGATGTGTATTTGGAGATGAAGCTAGTAAAATATTAAACCATTGTCACACAGGACCAACAGGAGGGCATTATGGGCCTCAACTAACAGCAAGAAAAATTTATGAAGCTGGATTCTATTGGCCTACAATTTACAAAGACGCACACCTTCTTTGCAAATCCTGTGATGCATGTCAAAGAGCCGGAAAAATAAGTCAACGTGATGAAATGCCACAAAATGTCATCCAAGTATGTGAAGTATTTGACATTTGGGGTATTGACTTTATGGGTCCATTTCCAAAATCTCATAATAATCTATATATACTCGTAGCCATTGATTATGTATCTAAATGGGCGGAAGCACAAGCTCTCCCAACTAACGATGCACGAGTTGTAGTCAACTTTTTAAAACGTCTTTTTGCAAGGTTTGGAACACCGAAAGCTTTAATAAGTGATCGGGGTACTCATTTCTGTAATAATCAACTTGAGAAAGTTCTTAAAAGATATGGAGTAACTCATAAAATCTCCACCGCATATCATCCACAAACAAGTGGACAAGTTGAAAACACCAACCGAGCTTTAAAACGTATTCTAGAGAAAACCGTAGGATCAAATCCGAAGGAATGGTCCATGAAATTGGAGGATGCACTCTGGGCTTTTAGAACAGCCTACAAAACTCCAATTGGAACCACACCTTTTAAACTCGTTTATGGAAAAGCATGTCATCTTCCAGTAGAAATTGAACACAAAGCATTTTGGGCTTTGAAGACATGTAATCTTGATTTACATGAAGCCGGACGTCTACGATTAAGTCAACTAAATGAATTAGAAGAATTAAGACATGAAGCATACGAAAATTCGTTAATCTATAAAGAAAGAACGAAGAAATGGCATGATAAAAGAATCAGAAGTTCAAAAGAATTTAAAGAAGGAGACAGAGTTCTTCTTTTCAATTCACGATTCAAGTTATTTCCTGGAAAATTGAAATCAAGATGGTCTGGACCATTCATAGTCAAAAGAGTTTTCCCATACGGAACGATAGAATTGATAAATTCAAATGGGATTGAATTTAAAGTTAATGGTCACAGAGTTAAACATTACATACATGGTCCGATGGAAGTCGACAACAAAGTTAATCACAATTTCGACACCACAGCTAACTAAGTGTGGGGAGAATCAAGTCTTTAAAGGATAATATGTATTTCTGTTAGAGTTAGATTGTCTGTTTTCGTGTAGTTCTCGAAAATGGAACACGTATGGTCTTTCCCTAGCAGACCCTAAAGAACTAGTCTTCTCCCCCCCATTCTGAATTTTTATTTTTTTTAGGTTTTTACAAAATGAAGACTGCCTGTGAACTAAACCATGGTCTAATGCTACACACTTTGATCACTAAACGTAATAATGACATACTACCAAGTGAAATAGTATCAGTAATCAGAGAAAGAATGGACGGAGTTAGAAAAGAATCCAGATGCGAAGATAATAAGTTACAATTTGGTAAAGGAAAATCAAAATCCGCAGCTAAAAGAAGAGCACGACACCTAGAAAGATGTCACAAATGCGGAAAATGGTCACATGGAGGTAAATGTTCAAATAATCAAACCTATTCAAATACCGAATTTGTTACTTTATGCAGAGACGGACCGTTCATATGTTTAGAAGAAAAGACACTGAATGCTCGAGGTTACGCCTATGTAGCCATGGAAAATCAATTAAACCGACTATCTTATGAATGGGATAGATCATATAACTAAGAAATGTATTTCACAGGTATGTCTGTACAGTTTTTATTTTTATTTTTATTTCTAACCTTTTGATAATAAACGCTAATTTGTTCGCTAAAAAGTATTAAATTGGTATTGAATAAAATTAGGTTTGGCGACCGAAATTATTGATATCATTCAAAAATTTATTACATCACTGCGAAATTTAACGTTTATTCTTAAGGTATAAATATCTTTAATCAATCAACCCAAAATATTTCAAAAATTCGTCATGAGTTAAATTAGGTCTTGGAACCGAAATTACTTTACCGAAAAGAGGGGCGCATATTTTTGATAATATTTGATTGATTAAAGTAGGATAAAAAGACAAAAAGATTTTTAATTTTATTTTTACCATGTTTTTAATCTTAATATTTAAATCTTAAATTAATATTGTAAACTTTGTAAAAACAATATATTTAAAATTGTAAATATTTGAAAAATTAATATAAGTTTGGTGTGAATTTATAATATGAATTTTTAAATTAAGATTGGTGTAAACTTTTAATTTTTAAAATATGAATTTTTAATTTTATGCATTTCAAATTTTAAGTTTGGTGTGAATTTTTAATATTAATTTTGAATTTTATATTTAAATTGTGTGAATTTAAAAACAAAAATTTACTCTATCTCATTAAGTTAAAAATATGATTTTTAAAATTCGTCGTAAGTTGAAGACTAGGTCTTTGAACCGAAATTGCTTTACCCAAGGGCGGGACGAGAATTTTTATTATCATTATTTTTAATCTTATTGATTTAAAGTATGCCAAAAACATTAAAAAAAAAAAAAACCCAAAAATCTAAGCTTTTAAAACAATCGCTTGAAAATGACAAAATTTTAAAATTTTGTCGAGGGACGGACTAGGGCATCGTCCCGAAACGACCTCGTCTTAAAAAGAAACAAAATTTTTAAAATTTTATTAAATTTTATGTTTTAAAAGTATAAGATTTTATATAAAAAAAATATATATATATATATATATATATATCTGTAATTTAACCCCATGCGACTCGCATGGGGATAGGCACAATACCATGCGACTCGCATGGCTGTTAAAAACAGGTCAGGTACAAGAATTCAGTCGATCTGCTTCTGTCTCTCACAATACACACACAAACACATACGAAAACCTCCCAAACTCTCTCAATTTTTCACCAATTTTCACCAAATTTCTTGCAAAAATTTCACAATAATCATGCCTAGATTTAGTAGGTTCAACCCCTTCAGGAACACGGTAAAGATTTCACCCCTAATCTCTTTAAATTCGAATTATTGTGTTCTTGAGCTATAAATTTTATATTTTGATTTTGTTAAATTCTAGTGTAATTAGACTTAAATTGTTGTTATATTATGCATGAATATCCTAGATTGAAGCTATTTAACATGGATTGAAGCTAAAAACTTCAAATTTTTAAGAATCTAGGGTTTGTGTTCTTGAGTAATTTGGGGCTTTTTGATATAAACAGGTTATGGCCGATTTTTGTCATGAATTGTTGCTAAATTAAGTAGTGTAACATGTTTAGGTAGTTAATTGATCCAAACTTTGAACCTAAACATGTTTTTGAGAATTAAAGTAGACTTTTTAAGTCTAAAAAATTCATAAACTTGGATAATTTGATGTAAAGGCCAATTTAAACTTGTTTAATTGCTAGTAGTGATTAGTTTGGCATGTTATTTAAGATGAATGTTTAAAAACTTGATGAATATTTTCATATGTACTTATTTGAAAAAATGTAGGATTGACAAAAATATGAAAATGAGCACTAGTTTGATATGAATGCCATGTAACAAGTGTTTAATTGTTATAATAATTATTGTTGACATGTTTAAGAGTTTAAATGTGATAAAACATTGTACACATTTTCGTATGTAAAAGTATATAATTGTTATTTTTAGGAAAATATGTATAAAATGTGTTATGAATTGAACATGTCATCATAATTGTTTCAAGTTATTATTTTGCTAACACTAATGCATATTTGGATGCACAATTTTTGTGTTTAATGTGTTTTGCAGAGAAATACAGATACGGACGGTGCATCATCGTCCAGACAACCAGAGCCCGAACCGGAAATGTTTAATGAACAAGAACAACAAGTGTAAGAAGAAGAAGAACAACATGAGGATCAACATATTCCATATCACGATCAAGATCAATTATTCATGAATCAGTTTCGTCAATTCGCTCCACATCAAATGATTCTGAGCTTAGACATTAATGAAGATCAGTTACACCCAAATCTGAGATTTGATCGATGTTGGATAGAGTATCCAGATTATCAAAAGAACATGCACATTCTCTACTTTAAGGTTGTTGAAATGCCAAGGGCAATTGACTGGGTACCTTTGGAAACAGTTGACCTTGCCGAACCGATTCGGGAATTATTGGTGCAAAGGTATGGTAATTCTCAGTTTAACGATTGGATGCGCCTATTTTCCATTCGTAGAACCATATATAGGGAATGGTGTATAGAATTACTTAGTACTATTAAGTTAAACAGCGATGTTAGGAGGATAGATGATAGAAGCTTTATTAGATTTCTGTTAGGTGGACGCATGTACAGAATGTCCATGATAGATTTAGCCAGGGCCTTACAGATTTACACCCCTGCTGAACTTTTGAGCCCCGACTGTAATAGCCTGATTGCCCAAGGAGAAAGGGTAGATAGGGAATTTAATGTTAACACCGTCTGGAGGCGTATGTCCCATTTTAATGAGTTTCAAGCTGGTGGGGGACATACATACTTAGATATTGATAGAGCTGAACTCCGGGTGATACATCGATTCTTAGCAAACACAATTACACAAAGGGGTAAAAATAAGGAGAAATTGACTTTAAATGATTTATTCTACCTTAAGTGTATTAGAGACCCGAGGAGTTTCGTTAACATTCCCTATTGTGTAGGTTATTATCTATCTAATGTAGTTGGGGGGATGAAATCGGGGAGTATTATAGGTGGTGGTATTTTAATTACTCTCATTGGAGAGTATTTAGGTGTTGACAAGAACCGAGGGGGTCCAATGGTAGAAATAGAGGACGAAGGTGAAACTATAAGTTCACACGTCTATCAGGGTGCAAAGGTTTTATTGATGAGACGTAATCGGGTATATCGATACGAGGGACCTCAGCGACAGGTAGAAAGAGGTTCGGATGACGAAATGGAGGAGGCGAACAACATTATGGAAGTTGTTCGGGAGACTGCTCTTGATTTAGGCATTCATATGGAGGAAGAATACATGACGAACGATGATAGGCATATGCAGTACGAGGCGTGGCAACACCGGAATGATTACGAGCATTCCCGGCAACGAGAGCATCACCGATGGGATTATCATCAGCGCCAAATCATAAGCCGGCTGCAGCCTAATGAGATTTATTATCCGACCCGACCCGCATTCTATCCTGCACACCAGCCAGAAATGAGACCGCCCTATGACATATATGATTATGACGCAGCATACCAGTTCACCTATCAACAGCCATGGAACCCTGATCCGAACATGAATTGGGATCCCTATCCTAATTATCCTCCTAACCCACCTCCTGATCAGTAGAGATAAGTTGGTAATTTATATTTTTATTATTTTAAACACTTAACATTTTAATTACATTTATGTAATGTTTGATATTTCTATTATTATTGTGTACTAATATTTTTCTTATAATTTGAAAGTGGGATGCCAAAGTTCCATTTCAAATTGCATGTATGATTATATTTGTATTGCATGTATTTTATGTTATGCACAAAACAGGATAAAACAACGCGTTTTCAAAGACTGGCATTAAGTTCAGCAAAAGCAAGTAATTTTGACGACAAGATGCAAAATATATGTGAAATAACAACAAGACGGAATGAACAAATGACGTGCACCATTTATCATTCAACAATCAAACGACAATATGTTTGAAACTTTGGTAAAATTTAATCATTTTTCTACGCTAATAACCCTCAATAATTTAAATTGTTTCTGATTTCTTGCAAATGAGGGCATTGCAAGATCTTAAGTGTGGGAAGGGGTTAAATTCTTTCGGATTTTTAAAAAAAAAAAAATTTTTTTGATTTAAACACTTGGTTACCATTAAAAATGCTAGTAACGCAGTAGTTGTGTTAGAATCTAGTGCTCTCCGATAACAAGGAATAGCCCTAGTCTTATATACTAACTACCCAATTCTAGTAAAATTTTTCAAAATTTTCAATTAAATGAATTCAAATCATGTTTATACATATTTATGAACGATAAAACTAGGTTTTAACACCGAAATTATTGTTACCTCGGAAAGGACATAAATTGAGAAACAAACTAAAATGTTAAAATTCATTTAAAATGGAATAGAGGACGATAAAAAGGAAAATAAAAGCCAAGTGTGGGAAAATTTACCAAGTTATTTTAAACATATGTCACATATATCTGTAACAAATAACTGAAAATACTTTTGCTTTGGACTAAACTAAACTGTTTTACCCGATAAAAGAAAAGAAGAGATGGATCTACACGATGAATCAATTCCATCATTAAAAGGAAGTAAAGTCTTCCGAAAAAGACACGCGCTTCTTGATTTAGGTCATGAAGTTGTCGTCCAGACCAGCTGTAGGTTGACGAAAAATCTAGAAAAGTCATCACTAAAATCAGCAGGAAATCCACGGACCTCAGCATTAAACAGGGTCGCCAAGTGGTCAGATTTATCCTAACCATGAGAAGGATTTATCTCGTACAATGGGGAGGCACCGTGCAAATTAGCTTGATAAGACTAATGAATCAGATCCCCAGAAAGGATAATCTCCTTAAAGATTAAAAATCAGCTTTTAAGCCTGATATTACTCAATCCTTGAGATTGACCTTAAAGATTGAGAATTCAAACTCATGGAATTCAATGATATCTAAACTCGAGCTTGAACGAGAAAATATTTTGATCAAAATTACAAACCAATTTGTTTTCTGAAAATCCATTTTCAATGCGTTCATTACCATTGAACGTAAAATCCTAGGAATTCACCTGGAATTCATTAGGTCACCTGAACCAAATCGGGTGTCAACCGTAAGAACGGTGGTTGCATAGCATGGTCGGAGACAGGACCTTGTGCCAGACCGAAAAATTAAAGGATGATCTTTACTATTGCTCCTACCAAGGATAGTTCTAGCATCCGACACGTTAAAAAGACCATAATCATCTGCATGTCACTGGACATTGCCTTAACAGTTTCTTGTTCATCGCTTTCCTTTACAACCGGACGGTAGTTTGCCGAAAGGTAATATACGGAACAAGTAAACTGGATGTGTGCTTTCCGATACAGGGATAGCAGTGGATTACACGAGCCTAAAAGTTTTAGCCAAAATATTGATCCACAGATATATTTTGCAACACCGATGATGGATCAAATCAGAAAACTTGTCTAGGGTAAAATCCAGCTTGAATTTTCAAAAGATCAAATGTTTTTATAAAGATCTAATTTCCTTAAGGATCTAAATTTTTATAGTCATGTGGGACTGTAAACCACCTTTCAAATGTGCACATTGCTTTGGAAACCGAAAGTAAATCGGCTATTTGATTGCAAGTGTCGTTGACCTAAACCCGAGGCAACTATAAAAGACACACCCACCTTTAAACCACATCGTTACTATCATTGTTTATACCGCTGTATTGAAGTCACTTATGTACAAAGTGTGAAGAATAAAGAAGTGATTCAAGTGTTTCAAGACTATATTGCTTGAGGACAAGCAACGCTTAAGTGTGGGAATATTGATAAGGCTAAAAATGAACACATATTTTACAGCATTATTTCCCAAGAAAGACAAGATTTTAGTTGATATTGTTCGATTTACAAGCACTATTCGTTTAAATATTAAAAAGTGAAGATAAAAGGCAGATTCGACAAATTGAAGACGGAAAGGTCCAAAAAGCTAAAAAGTACAAGATTCAATCAAAAAGGTTCAAATTATTGATGAGGAACGTCTCAAAATAACAAGAGTACAAGTTACAAGACGCAAAGTACGCGATTTAAAATAATACGCGAAGACGCCCGAAAATCCGGAACCGGGACCTGAGCCTAGAAGAAACGCCCGACGTAACGGACCAAAAATATCTACTCAACTATGCATATAAATATAATATAATATATAAATAATTATTAAAATTATTTATATATTTATATTATTTATTTATTATGTCGGCAAGCTAGAAAACAAATGATCCTGAGCTGGAAATCATGGCCATGCGAGTCGCGTGGACTAATGCCCAAACTCATGCGACTCGCATGAGTACCTTTTCCAGGCCACCTTCTATTTAAAGCGACTTCGTGATCCGTTTTTAACACAAAAAATCAATCTCTCTTCTCTCATATATACGTAAAATATATATAATTTATATTTTAATTTTAATTTTAATTATAATTCTAATAATAAGGGTATGTTAGCGAATATTGTAAGGGTGTAAGTCGAAATTCTGTCCGTGTAACGCTACGCTATTTTTAATCATTGTAAGTTATGTTCAACCTTTTTATATTAATGTCTCGTAGCTAAGTTATTATTATGCTTATTTAAAACGAAGTAATCATGATGTTGGGCTAATTACTAAAATTGGGTAATTGGGCTTTGTACCATAATTGGGGTTTGGACAAAAGAACGACACTTGTGGAAATTAGACTATGGGCTATTAATGGGCTTTATATTTGTTTAACTAAATGATAGTTTGTTAATGTTAATATAAAGATTTACAATTGGGCGTCCCTATAAATTACCATATACACTCGATCGGACACGATGGGCGGGGTATTTATATGTACGAATAATCGTTCATTTAACCGGACACGGGAATGGATTAATAGCCACTAGAATAATTAAAACAGGGGTGAAATTACATTCAAGGGTAATTGGTGTATTTGTTAACAAAGTAGTAAAACCTTGGTTTACACGCAGTCGATAACCTGGTATATTCATTAAACAAAGTATTAAAACCTTGTTACAATTCGAATCCCCAATTAGTTGGAATATTTAACTTCGGGTATAATAATAATTTGACGAGGACACTCGCACTTTATATTTATGACTGATGGACTGTTATGGACAAAAACCAGACGGACATATTGAATAATCCAGGACAAAGGACAATTAACCCATGGGCATAAAACTAAAATCAACACGTCAAACATCATGATTACGGAAGTTTAAATAAGCATAATTCTTTTATTTCATATTTAATTTCCTTTATTTTATATTTAATTGCACTTCTAATTATCGCACTTTTATTTATTGTTATTTAATCACACTTTTAATTATCGTACTTTTTAATTATCGCAATTTTATTTTATCGCACTTTTATTATTCGCAATTTCATTATCGTTATTTACTTTACGCTTTAATTTAAGTCTTGTATTTATTTTATATTTTACATTAGGTTTTAACAGCGACTAAAATCTTAAAATCGACAAACCGGTCATTAAACGGTAAAAACCCCCCTTTATAATAATAATATTACTTATATATATATTTGTATTTTTATAAAAGTAAACTAATATAGCGTTGAGCTTTGTTTAAAGATTTCCCTGTGGAACGAACCGGACTTACTAAAAACTACACTACTGTACGATTAGGTACACTGCCTATAAGTGTTGTAGCAAGGTTTAAGTATATCCATTCTATAAATAAATAAATATCTTGTGTAAAATTGTATCGTATTTAATAGTGTTTTCTGCTAAAATTAATAACTATTTTATATACACCTCGCATAACATCAGACCTAAGTCCAGAAGTGTCGTTAGATCGTCGAGTAGTGGTGTAGATTGAAGGAGATAAGCGACGGTCATGAAAGCGTACGGGATACGAGTCAACTTGCAGAAACTGAACAACCTTCTGATGTTCATACGTTGTACATAGCTAATTAGGGTGAGCTCGGGGTGCGGTTACTCTGACAAGTCCTCACATATCTCCTCCTCCGAGGATCAACTTTAGTGGGCGTATATTCCAAGGGGTACTCCTCCTAGATTGCGTGAAGTAATGTTTTGATCTCTGGAATGGTGGAACGGTAGTAACAGGTGGATTACAATACTAATCCTTAGTGTTAGACGAGCGGGAAGGTAGTTCAGAAAAATATCTGAACTAGGAAGGATAAGTTCTCCAAGTCGGTACAGCGAAAAGCAGACGGGTAGCAAGCATATAATTAGGCATAGTAACTACAGCAGCCTAGAGCGTCTACAACAGTATATAGCATGGCAGTAATAGCAGTATCAACAGAAGTATCATACAAAAAGCAGATAGTAGCATGTAGTAGCGAGGATAAGCAATATCATACAGCAAGTTCTCATAGTAGTAAGAGTAAGCAGTAGCATGCATCAAGATCATATGGCAGTATAAGTAAGCAGCAGCATGCAGCAGTAGTAAGCAGTAACAAGTAAACGAGCAAGTTGTAGATTAGTCCTATTAGTGAATCCCACTCGACCCGGTCTAGACTCACTAATGCAACCTAATTCCCTACAACCAATGCTCTGATACCAAATGTGACGCCCCGTACAAAACCATCGTATACGGATCATCAACAACAGGATCATTACAAGGTCAAACACTATATGCTATTTGAAAACCAGTCTTGCATTCATAAAAAGATAGCGTTTACAATAGATAATGTGACACAAAGGTCGTTACAAAGTCATTATTTGAAAATAACATAAATTACGAATGCAAAAGAAAAGTTCCATGATTGAGACATCTCTAAGTAATGCATCAGAAATCTAACACAGCAGGTCCATAACAGCAAGTCTATAACACCAATACAGCAAGTCTAACAGCAGAAGCAACAACGTCTAAGCACCTGAGAAATACATGCTTAAAAAGTCAATACGAATGTTGGTGAGCTATAGTTTAAGTTGTAATGGTAATGTAAGGTAGGCCACTAGATTTCAGTGCTTCAAACAGTGTTTCAAAATAGTATGAAAAGTATATGTTTAACCGTGGGCACTTGGTAACTAAATTAACGTTTGTAACCCCCTAAAAGTACACTTGGCGAGTGCGTATGTTTACGAAGTATTAAACACCCATTAAATGCTAGCGCGACTAGCCCGAGTGGGGATGTCAAACCCTATGGATCCATATCTAAGATTCGCGTTCACCGGTTCAAAGACCAATGACTAAACGTTACCGAGCTAAGGGGAAAGTTTATGCCGTTGTATAACCCACACATATATAAAGTTTAAGTACTCGTGCCTAGTATGTAAAACGTAAAAAGCACATGTATTCTCAGTCCCAAAATAGTTAAAGTAAAAAGGATGCTATAACTCACAGTGATAAGAGAGTAAAGTCGATAATGAAAGTATGCAAGTAGTAAGTCGGTCCGAAAGGTCATCAACCTAAGTCAAAGGTTACTAGGTCAGTATGTTATCCTCATAAGTTCTGATAGTGCATAAAATAAGTTTAAGTGTCATCATCATCATCATCATCATCATTCATCATTGTAAAAGTTAAGTAAGTTTAACAAGTATAGAGGTCGAAACAATAGGCTGACTTTGATCAGTTGCTACGGCCTCTACGTAAATCAAAAAGATGCGTAATCAGTGGCCATGGCTCCGTATGGGAGTCCTCTAGTTTCTGATCAATTTCCAGAACCAAAATCGTCTTCGTTTGACCGTGGTGACGGTTTAAGTGCGAGTCGGTCAGAAATTTCAGCACAACGTTAATAGGGTGTAGTGACTTTCGGAAGGCCATAAATCCTAAACTGTAACTCGGATTAAGACGAGGTCTAAATGGAAAATTATCTACTCAAACCGAACTAACTGAAAATTAACTTTTCAGTAGCCTAGTGATCTGATCAGATCCTGAAAACATTAAGCAAGGTGCTCCAGTGGGGTTCTTAGTGCTTGATGCTCATCACGGTTCTCATCCTTGATACTTGTAGCTTCAAGTGTACAACTCGTTGATGGGTTAGCATCACCTTGACCAAGATTCTACCATCAACACATAATATTTTAAGACCAAGTAAGAACACAACTCATTTAAGAGTCTTAGATGGATGATAAACCAAGGTTACATCATATCCTTAGTCTTAACATAATTACAAGTTACATTTACAACTAAAGCTACAAAATTTACTTCAATCAAGCAAGTATGAACATAATATAAGTCAAATAAAGTGATGGAACCCTAAGCTAGAGAGCTTGGATCCTTTTCACACAAGTTATAAGGTCACAAAGCTAGAAAGCTTGAACCTTTGGTGTTCTTGAAGACCTTGAAGCATAAAGCTTAGATATTTAAGTTACATGAAGACCATAAACACAAGTTTTGATCTTTATAATAAAGTAATGAGATCATAAGTTAGAAAACTTAGATCCAACAAAAAGATATGAAGATTCAAGCTAGAAAGCTTGCATCTTGGTTGTTCTTGAAGATCTTGAAGCATAAAGCTTGGATCTTTAAGTTACATGAAGATTACAAACACAAGTTTGAATCTTTATAACAAAATAACAAGATTTAAGTTAAAAGATTTATATCTACAAAGTAGGTGAGATTCAAAGCTAGAAAGCTTGAATCTTCCATGTTCTTGAAGGATTCAATTCCAAGTTTGAATCTACAAGATATAACAAGATCAAAAGCTAAAGAGCTTGATCCTTTAAATGATGATGATGATTCGTGAATGATGAAGGAAAGAAGAAGAATAAAATCAAAAACTTACAAGTTTTAGAGTGAGAAATACTAGAGAGGAAATAAGAGAGTAAGTGTGTGTGAAATACAAATGAGAGCAAGTGTAAAATGGATGGAATAAGGCTTGTATTTATTGGTGAATGAGGTGATACATGGGGTATCAAAACTGTAGGAACATATGGGGGACAAGGGGGACAAACTTTTGCTTTTTGGTTAATGGTTGTCTAAAGTTGGTGCTTATGTTAAGATTCCATGCAACATTAAGGATAATACTTGACAAAAATGATAGCATGTTCCCTCTAATAAATGGGCATTTGTCTTACATATTAATGGGTCACTAATTACTTATAATTGGGCTAATTAAATGGTCCACTAACTAGTGTAAGGTGGGCTAAAGTCCAACAAGGTAGAAAGTACAACAAGACTAACTAGTAAGCATAAGTAAATTACTAAACGTAATTAAGCATCCAAAAACCCAAGTAATTGTTATTATAAAATAACAATTAGTATTACGTAGTCATAATATTCCGATTATGACCAAAGTTAAACGTGTACCAAGTACATAGCTCGTTTCAAATGCTAAGTGACACTAACGGTCGTAAAAACTTTCGAGGATCAAGTTAAGTGATTACACACTTAATAGCACGTTTTAAGATATTAATGAAAGTAATTAATCATTAAATAAGATCTCAGAGCATAAGCTAGCTCAGTACACACATATACGCAGTTTCGTGAAAGCACCAAGCCCAAAAGCAAGTCGAAAAAGCCGGGTCATTACACATAATTTCAATTTCATTAAAGAAACATTTTACGAAGAATATGTGATTCCTAATAATTAACGATGAAGTATTGATCCATAACTTCATTAATATTCTGCGAAGAATATGTGGTTCCTAATAAGTTTTAGAAGTTACTTATTCTAGCTCAAACCGAAAAGCAAATGAGATTAATATCATATTAACTCATTAAATCCATGATTACATCTGAAGAAAAATATATATGTAAGTATATTTTCATAAAGATTGTAATTAAAAATTCTCTTGTACAAAATATTATTTGTGAATTTTTTTTAACGGGTAGGTAATACCCGAGAGATATATAAAATTCACAATTATAAGGTTATATCCTTAGATTTAGATTCAGCAAATCATCAACTATACTCCCTACTTTCACAACGATATACATTCTTTTATAGAAAATCAAAACAACCATTCTCATTCAAATTTTATTACATATTCTGATTTTGACAAATCAAATTCCAAGTCAATAGTTAACAGAAGACATCACCCTTAGAATTCTTACATGTGACGATCGCTCCAAATCCATATGGACGAACACGTCATTCATCGATTTCATTGCGAGGTATTTGACCTCTATATGATACGTTTTGTAAACATTGCATTCTTTTAAAAAGGCACACCATAAATGAATATTTAAATCAAAGGTTTTCGACATCTGATGATTTCTACATATAGACAATCACCGTAAATAATAGTTTACAATAATACTTCCGTTGACAATGCAGTCAAAATAAGATACATGGTGATGATTTGGTGAATGCAATGTTTCCTTGAAAAATATGTCATGTAAGACTCCATGCACATAGCTTGTCTAACACATAAGCAAACAGCGGAAGACTTCTAGGAAACCTGAAAATAAACATGCTAACAAGTGTCAACACAAAGGTTGGTGCGTTCATAGTTTTATAGTTTCATATAATCTGTATATAAAGGTGGATCACAAGATTTCAGTTGTTTCGTCCAGAAACGTTTATCAAAATATTCTACAAGATTGAGCACCCTGGTAACTAAGATTTAACGTTTATCTAATAAGTACCCCTGTGTTTAACATGCAACCAACATGTATGATACACTCAAATAGCATACGTCTGTTTTATAGTTCAGGCTAGGGTTTCTATACCTGGAACAGACGGGGATGTCAAGCCCTATTGATCCATATACAACTACTCGCGCCCACCAGTTCTTATAATCAGTAGTTACTAGTTACCAAAGCTAAGGGATTTTCGGTTCAAACTCGGTGTAGAATTTAGTATGTACTTGTATCCATTGCGTTTAAAATAAAGTGCATGTATTCTCAGCCCAAAAATATAGATTGCAAAAGCAATTAAAAAGGGAGCAAATGAAACTCACCTTAGCAGCACATAAAGTTGTTCATCATAATGTGACCGAAACTCGGAATATCAAATAATCGTAGATCTCAACCTAGAGAACATATGTTGGTCAATAAATATCTATCAAGCTAGGTCAGGTCATAGTGTATCATAATCCTAATGCTCGAGATCGACATACAAAAGTTTATCAAAAGTCTTTTCAAAAAGTCATTTTTGACAATAGTTCAACAAAACGAGACGTACCTTGTATAAGGATTCATTTACTCGGTTGGTAATATTCAAAAATCCGTTTTATCAATCTCGTAAACAAGTTGTTTAAATCTTAATTGCAGATTCAAAAGCAATTTCAATTAACATCAGTCATAATTCAGTTGATCATATCTTTTAATCCGTTCATCGAAACTATTCGGTGTCTAAATGAAAAGTTACTGATTTTTCTCCAGCTTTCCAAAAACATGTATATCATATACTTTTACCAGTAATATATGTATTTAACTCGTGATTCATTATAAACTGTTTAACGATGAAATTTAGCATACAAACATGTATAAATATATATACTCGAGCACTAGACATTTATACACTATTAATTTATAAAAGATAAAATATAAATGCTTACGTATCAATATTGTGATTCAATATTTCAGAAAAGTACGTAGACGTAACGGAGATGATAAACACTAGGTTTGACTTGCGAAATAATACCCATGAACATTACCCATAACTTCCATAGTTATAACCCATAATTTCCTTAGCTCTATCCCGCTTGAAAACCCATTTTTAAAGTGACACGCTCATGACTTCGTCGTAGTATTTTATGTATAATACTACTGATAAAAATAATAAGATTAATAATATTAATATTAATCTTAATAATAATAATAATAATAATAATAATAATAATAATAATAATATAAATAATAATTATAAACGAAGTATAGATAAATATATGTGTGTGATTGAACTGAAATCATTTGAATTTATAGAACCAGACCTGTCCCAGCCCACCATGCGATCGCATGGTTTTTGGGCATCAAGGCCATGCGATCACACGGCCTTCTGATCCAGCTCACATTCTTTTAACTTCTAGTTTGTCGACAAATTTAAATATTAATATAATATATATAATTTAATTTAATTAATTATATATTATATTAAATTCACATGCATAGTTGACTTGTAATTTTTGTTCCGATAAGTCGTACGTCATCACTCGACTTATGTCCCGGTTCCGGTTTTTCAAATGTCCTTTCGTACGTTGAGAAAACTTGCATTTTACGTTTCGTGTCACGTACCATTATCAAAATATAGCCTTAAATTATCCCTAAACTATACCACTCAAAGTATATCTTAAACTTTCGAGTATTTTGGTCATTTACTTCTATAAATTGTCATCTCGCTATTTGTTAATATATATATATATATATATATATATATATATATATATATATAATAACAATTCGTTTTATGACCAAGTTAATATTATATTTTATCATATTGTTAAATATATATTTTCAATATTAATAAACACGTTTTTAAAATACATATCGCAAGTTATTCATATATCTAATTCCAACAGTTAATATTCCTTATTATTGTATGTCTCCAAATTACGTTATTTAAACAAACACTTTTCAATTTATTTCGAATATCGTTAAAAATGAACGATTTCCCAAATCAATATGGACCTCACAACAGAGACTCGTAATAATATCATAATCTTTAAGGGACTCAATAAATATCTTTTAATTCAATCGTTTGGCATAATCTTTTAACTCCGTAGTTAAATATATCAATAAGATAATCAAACCAATAAGGTTAATGCACAGTATCGTTTTCATAACACTTTGTTACGTTTTCAAGTTATAGTATATATATGTATCTATTTACATATATTTGTTCGCGAATCATTAAGAACAATCGAAAGGTATTTGAATAGTTCAAGAATTTTAGGATTCAACTTCATAGACTTTGCTTATCGTGTCGGAAACGTTAAAGATTAAGTTTAAATTTGGTCAGAAATTTCCGGGTCATCACATTACATCTATCAAAGCCATACTTTGAATTCAAAACTTTGATAGAACATTGATATCGCATATTTTATACACGTTTTCCTTAGCGATATTGATCATAATTTAGTCCGTTCGGATACGGTTTGGTGTTTATTTTGATGATATTGAGAACATCCAAGTTTGAAGAGCTAATTGTTGAAAAGTGGTGTTTTATGGAGTTTTTGAGGCATGTTGGTAATCGATTATTATTATTGGTGCTCCTGGGTTGGAAATGTTAAGTAAATATCGGGTAGTTTGGTTTTAAGTTATTATTAGTATTGAAAGAGTGCAAAAGAGACGAAGGAATCAGTTTATGTTGATTGTCGCGGCGCGACAAATGTGTCCGCGGCGCGATGTTTAACGTGTTTCCAGATCAGAACAAGGTTTAAGAAGGGTGCAATTTTACATTATATGTCGCGGCGCGACAATTTAGGTCGCGGCGCGACAATTTAGGTCGCGGCGCGGAGATTGGTCGGTCCAGATTATTTTGGCAGATATTTAAGGCCCGAAAAATACCCTAAATTATCATTCTTCCATCCAGACAAATTGTGGCAGCTTTTGGGCAATTTTTGGTGATCTTTGGAGAACTCCAAGGTCATTCAATCACTTCAATCATTCCAGATTCAACCTTCAATCCGTTCATCATCCGCGATTGCTTATTTAATTAGGTTGATTTCTTTGTCATAAACAATGAATTCTTTCCTTTATTTATTTGTGATTTTGGTTTTAGCCATGATTGTTGGCTAAGATTTTAATGTTTGTCTAGATTGAATATTTGCATGTGTTTGGATGATACTTTAATGTTTTATTGATTAATGCATGATAATTATGAGTTTTGATTAAGAACCATTCTTGTGGGTGTTGATTATTGTTACTAGGTTGATTAGTGAATCTTGTTTGAATAAAGGGAACCCTGTTTCAATTTAGTGATCTAATTTCCAATTGATTTGTCTTAACCGATTGGGTGCTTACTGGACCAAGGGGGGTAAACCGGGTAACATTGATTAAACAAAATAGGGGTGAATTGTGTGGAGCGAACGCGTAACCAATTGAATCTTAATCTTATAATTAGCCAATTACTAAGTCACAAACGAAAGAGGTCTTTGGTGAAAGGGAACCCTAAGCCAATAAATCCTAGTTTGACGTGTTTGCTAAAAGAGAACTCTGAGTAAACCGACTCTGTAGTTGCGTGCATTGATAAATAGAACTAGTGCTTAATAACAAATCATCCAACACTGCGAATAGGAGATCTAGGCGAACATTCTTTTATCTATTGAATTAAAATATCTTTATTTTCCATTAAGTCTGCTATTTGATTTACTTAAACTTAAAAACCCAAAAATATTGTATTTTACTTTTGATCTATCTTTGATTTGGCTAATCGTTAAATAGCCACAAAACAAATATTCTCGTACTTTCGATTTTCATAGATTAACTTAGTTTATTTTATTAGTTACATTCTTAATTCTCACGTTTAAACTGTCCTTGAAACGATTTCGAAATTACCAATTTTATACTATTACACGATCGGGTACACTGCCCATTAGTGTGTAGTAATCTATTAACTGGCATTTTCCATTATAAATTATAGACACGATTTTACACATCAAGTGTTTGGCGCCGCTGCCGGGGACAGTTGTGTCGAAAGTTAAGATTGTTATCTAATTGTTCTTAGTTTAGTTATAGTTTATTATTTCTTTTCGTTATTCTCAGTTGAATCGGTGCGTTTAATCAGTTGTTAGTTGTGATTTCGCAGATAACAGGTAGTGCATGCCACATACGCGTTCTTCTAATTCTCCGATTCTTCAACCATTTGCAGAACCCGAAAGAGAGTTATTCAGAGCTTTAAGTCAAGAGCAACAGTCTACAGTGGATTCATCTTTTTCTTCGAGTGCTAATATAATTAATTTGGGAAGTAGTTCTGAGACTGTGGTGCCCGATACACCACCTGAAATTAGAGAAGAAGAAGAATCTTACATTTCATTAGATCTTTTCGAGACTAAAGATATGGCTGACCAAGAACAACCACCTCGTCCTCAGACTATGGCAGAAAAGTTGAAGGCCACACGAGGGGGCCAAGGCAATTCGATTACTTAACCAAATATCACTCAGCCTTTTCAAATTACAGGGCCGATCCTGAGTTTGATTTCTTCTGACTGCCAATTTCATGACAAGGATAGTGAGGATGCTAACGAGCATCTTCGTGTTTTCAATGATGTTTGCAATTTGTTTAAGTTGCATGAGGTTGCCGATACATCGATCAAGACAAGGCTTTTTCCTTGGACTCTTAAGGGAGAAGCAAAGAGATGGTTAGATAAGCAACCAGAGGGTACGATTACCTCTTGGGAGATTTTGATGGATAAGTTTTTATCGAAGTTTTTCCCTGCATCTCGAGCTGCTAGACTTCAAGTAGAAATTTCTCAATTCAGACAAAAGAGCAGCGAGACATTATTTGATGCTTGGGACCGTTATTCTAATATGCTACGCTCGTATCCGCAACACGGGTTGAATGATTTACAGAAGGTTCAGATTTTCTACAAGGGTTGTGATATCCCAACTCGTCAGACTATTGATCAAGCAGCAGGTGGTACGTTAATGGATAAGACCGAAGAAGAGGAACTAGAGATAATTGAAAAGCAAGTTGCTTATTCTCACGAATGGCATCAAGATCATGAGTCATTCCATTCAGCTTCAGTTAAGAGAACCGAAACCCATAGTGCATATGATGATTTTGGGTCTATAAGTGCTAAGTTGGATTCCTTTGGTAGGAATTTGGAGAAGATAAATAAGGATATTCATGGTATGAAGGTTGGTTGTTAGTATTGTGGGGGATTACATCTGGCAAAAGATTGTGATCCAGGTTTGACTATGAATCAGAAGGAAAAGATCGCTTATATTAGTCAGCAGAACAACAATCAGTTTCAGGGACGTGCTCAGTTTAATAGGAATTTCAACAATCCCTATAATCCTCAAGGTAATCAAGGTTCGAGGTTCCATCCAGGTTCAAGTGGAGGATATCAACAGCAAGCTCCCGGGTATTTTCAGAAACCCCAAGCCGAAGAGAAAAAGTCCAATCTTGAAGCAATGATCGAGAAGCTTGTGATTTCTCAAACTTAGCTTGTTACTACTGTTACTCAGAACAATGAGAAGAATGATCAAATGTTTCGAAATCAACAAGCAGCTATTCAGAATCTGGAGAAACAAATTGGTCAGCTTGCTAGTCAGAATAATGTGAGGAAACCGGGGGAGTTACCAAGTAAAACTGATAATAACCCGAAGAATGGGCACATTAATGCTATCACTACACGCAGTGGTTTAGCATATGATTCACCGAGAGCGCCCGATGAGTATGATTTGCGAGTGTCGTTGGTTAAGGATAGTGAGCCGGTTGTTGTTAGTGAACCGGAGGGGGATAAGGAGCCGGAACAGGTGATTGAGAAGGTTGTGAGGGTACCAGAAACTGTTGCTGCTAAACCGGTAGTTAAAGAGTATCAACCACCGCTCCCATTCCCGAGGAAGCAGATACTGGAAAAGTTGGAGGTAGAAAAGTCCAAGTTCATGGATTTGATTAAAAAAGTTACATTAATTTGCCTTTTATTGATGCGATTGCAGGTATGCCCAAGTATGCAAGGTTTCTTAAGGACTTGCTAACTAACAGGAAGAAGCTGGAGAGCGTGTCTTCAGTCAGGTTGAATGCCGCATGCTCAGCGGTAGTTGCAAACAAGCTTCCAGAGAAGCTTGAGGATCCTGGGAGTTTCACCATTCCTTGTTTACTGGGTAACTTGGATTGTATGAGGGCGTTGGCAGATTTGGGGGCTAGCATAAATTTAATGCCCTATTCTATTTATTTGAAGCTAGACCCCGGGGAGTTGAAACCTACGCGTATGGCTATTCAGCTAGCTGACCGCTCTATTAAATTCCCTCGTGGAATTATCGAGAATATGCTAGTTAAGACCGGGTCGTTGGTTTTCCCGGCCGATTTTGTGGTGTTGGATATGGAAGTGGATGAGAGGATTCCACTTATTTTGGGTCGGCCATTTTTGAATACTGCTAGGTGTATCATTGATGTTTATGGCCAACAGTTGACCCTTAGGATAGATGATTTGCATGAAACTTTCTCAATTGACCATACTTTAAAATACCCTGCCTACACTGATGATACATGTTATTTTCTTAACACTGTGAATGTCCAGTCTGAGTTGTTGTAGGAATTCCCAGAGTTACAGGGTTCAGGAGAATGTTCATTGGTTGAAATTGATGAAGAGTTGCAGGTTGAGAAGGTGGATATTTTGACCACCTTGATGGAAAACGGCTATGAGCCGACTGAGGAGGAGTTCAAGGAACTCGAGCGTGATGCGGATTACCGGAGCAAGTCTTCAATTGAAGAATTTCCCGAGTTAGAATTGAAGCCACTTCCTGATCATTTGGAATACGCTTATTTGCAGGAGGAATCTAAGCTCCCGGTAATTATTTCTTCTTCTCTTACTACATGTCAGAAAACTGAGCTTGTAACCATGCTGCAGGCCCATAAACTGGCCATTGCGTGGAAAATTCACGACATTAAGGGTATTAGTCCCTCCTATTGCACCCACAAAATCCTAATGGAGGATAACTCCAAACCTGTGGTGCAATGACAAAGGAGGTTGAACCCGCACATGCAAGAAGTCGTAAAGAAAGGGATCATTAAGCTCCTCGATGCAGGTCTAATTTACCCGATCTCTGACAGTCCTTGGATTAGCTCGGTACACTGTGTACCTAAGAAAGGTGGTATGATTGTTACCACCAACGATAAAAATGAGTTAATTTCCACTAGGACTGTCACGGGGTGGCGTGTTTATATTGACTATCGAAAGTTGAACGACACCACACGCAAAGACCACTTCCCATTACCTTTCATGGATCAAATGCTAGAGAGGTTAGCGGAAAACAGCTTTTATTGTTTTCTTGATGGTTTTTCGGGCTATTTCCAGATTCCTATCTCTCCCGAGGACCAGGAGAAAACTACTTTCAAGTGCCCGTATGGCACATTTTCATACCGACGCATGCCCTTTGGCCTTTGCAATGCTTCGACCACTTTTCAAAGGTGCATGATGGCCATATTCCACGATATGATAGAGGATTGCATGGAGGTGTTCATGGATGACTATTCAGTCTTCGGTGACACTTTTGATTCATGCCTTCTTAATTTGGAACGGATGTTGGAACGGGGTGAGAAGTCTAATCTTGTGCTCAATTGGGAGAAGTGCCATTTCATGGTTTAAGGGGGCATAGTTCTCGGGCACAAGATTTCTAGGGATGGTATCGAGGTGGATCCAGCGAAGGTAACGGCTATTAAGAACCTTCCACCTCCCACCGATGTTAAAGGTGTTCGGAGTTTTCTCGGGCACGCTGGTTTTTACCGGCGATTTATTAAAGATTTTTCTAAAATTGCTAACCCGATGAACAAACTCCTCAAAAAGGACACGCCGTGGAATTTCTCCAACGAGTGCCAAAAGGCATTCGATCTTCTTAAGGAGAAACTGATTAATGCACCAATCATAATTGCTCCGAATTGGTCCCTTCCATTCGAGCTTATGTGCGATGCTTCTGATTTTGCTGTTGGCTCTATTTTAGGTCAAAGGGTCGAGAAACACTTCCGACCCATCTACTATGCAAGCAAGACCTTACAGGGAGCGCAATTGAATTATACTACCACTGAAAAGGAGCTCCTTGCGGTGGTCTTTTCTTTTGATAAGTTTTGGTCCTACTTAGTCTTGTCTAAGACTATTGTTTTTACGGACCATTCTGCTCTTAAGTACCTATTTTCAAAACCGGATGCGAAACCTCGACTGCTTAGATGGATCTTGCTTTTGCAAGAATTCGACATCGAGATCCGGGATAAGAAGGGTGCTGAAAATCTAGCGGCTGACCACTTGTCTAGACTCGAGAATTCAAATCTCGAAGTCCTTCACGAATCGAGTATCCATGATAATTTTCCCGATGAATATCTCATGGCGATGGATAAGGTGGACGAGCCGTGGTACGTGGACATTGCTAATTATCTCGTTGGGGGATTCTTGGAAAAAGGGTGGTCGCATCAAAAGAGGAAGAAATTCTTCAGTGACCTTAAGTACTATTTCTGGGAGGCTCCCTATCTTTTTCGTTGTTGTCCCGATGGGATTATCCGCCGGTGCATTTCCGGTGAGGAGTGTATGCGTATTTTGACCGAGTGCCATAATGGGCCTACCGGTGGGCATTTTGGACCCCAAATCACGGGGCGTAAAGTCTATGATGCCGGCTTCTTTTGGCCGACAATTTTCAAGGATTTCCATCGGATTTGCAAGTCGTGCGATTCTTGTCAAAGGGCCGGTAAAGTCACCAAACGGGATGAGATGCCTCAACAGAGCATCCAAGTTTGCGAAGTATTTGACGTTTGGGGAATTGACTTTATGGGGCCATTTCCGAAATCTCAAAATTATAGTTACATACTCGTTGCCATTGACTACGTGTCTAAATGGGCCGAAGTGCAAGCTTTACCCACAAATGATGCACGAGTTGTGATTTCCTTCCTTAAGCATTTATTCTCTCGATTTGGAACTCCTAAAGCTTTGATTAGCGATAGGGGTACTCATTTTTGTAACGCCCAAATGGAGAAGGTATTGAAGCGATATGGAGTTCTCTATAAAGTTTCTACTTCATACCATCCCTAAACGAGCGGACAAGTTGAGAACACCAATCGAGCTCTTAAAGGGATTCTTGAGAAAACTGTGGGGTCGAATCCGAAGGAGTGGGCGAATAAGCTCGATGAAGCTTTGTGGGCGTTTCGAACCGCTTACAAAACGCCAATTGGAACCACTCCTTATCGGTTAGTTTATGGAAAAGCGTGCCATCTCCCGTTGGAGATTGAGCATAAGGCTATGTGGGCACTTAAAAAGTGCAATTTAGATTTGAAGGAAGCCGGACGCCTAAGGGCGGGGTAATTGAATGAGCTTGGTGAATTACGCCTTGATGCGTATGAAAATTCGTTGATTTATAAGGAGAAAACCAAGCAATGGCATGATAGGATGTTAAAGGGTCCAAAAGAGTTTAATGAAGGCGATCGAGTGCTTTTGTTTAACTTTAGATTAAAGCTTTTACCGGGAAAACTTAAATCCCGGTGGACGGGACCATTTGAGGTTGTTAAGGTGTACCCCTACGGTACGATTGAGTTGAAAAATGCAAGCGGTACTACTTTTAAGGTTAACGGACATCGTGTAAAGAAATATTTTGATGGTCCGATAGAGATTGATGACGGGGTTCACGTTGAACCTGATCCTAAGGTTACTTGAAGTTAGAAACGAGTTTTGTGAACGACCCGTTAAACATGGTTCACATTGTTATATAGTTTGTATTAATAGGTTTGATCACGGGTTTGCTGAGTCTTAAATGTTAAATGATTAATTATGATAGATTACTTGTTATTTTGTTGGTTGTTTTGGTGTTTAAAGGTATTTGAGTCTGCTGCATGATTAAAAACGTCTGGTACCAGGTCCAGCACATTGTCGCGGCGCGTCGATTATAGCCGCGGCGCGATATAACAAAGGTTTTGGTAACAGAAAGTCACTTTAAAATGGTTTTTAAATACGTTAATTTTAGCGTCGCGAGGAATTGGGTCACGGCGCGAGTTTTCACAGGTTTTGAAATTCACGAAATTTGTAAAAATTAGTATCAGGAGCAGCGTATCGCCGCGGCGCGGCGACTTATGTCGCGGCACGACAATTCTGTCGCACAGGTTCCAAACCTACGATCTAGGTTTTAAGTCAATTTGGTCAACCCGACCCACTATGTAACCCGACGGGAATATAACTCTTTTTATTGGTTTTGGATCTGTTTTTCACCCACCATTCTCACACTTACCTCTCAAACAAAATTAAAGCTCTCAAACCCTAGTTTCAATTAACACTAATTGCTACCTAATTTCTTCAATTCATTGTTCAATCATGCCGGTTAAGGTCCGATTTTGAATAATCTCTTACTTTTTCTCTCATGTTTCTTGATTAATTGTATTAATTCTAGGGTTCATGTTTGAAATTTTAAGGGTTTTGTTTGATTGAAACTTTTATGCCTATTTATGTTATGAATTGTTAATGAATATGATATTATTATGTTTTCTTCATGAATTCTTGTGTAGATTATGCAATATATTGATTCTTGAGATTATGGTAGTGTTAAATCCGAATTTGATGTTGAATGTTTGGGGATTTTGTTTGTGCGGGAGATGTTTGCTAATAATTATATGTTTCAAGATAGTGTGGGGTGATTCGGGTGGGTCATATATGATTTTGGAAATTGGTAAAGCATGATGATTTTTGTGATTTATGAGATGTTTACTTGGTTGTTGGAATAGTTTAATCTTCTTAGAATTGGTTAATTAACTAGATGAATTTGTGAAATTGAGTTTAATGGGGCACTTACATGATATAGTGTTTTGAGAATTGGTTTGAATTTGATACCATCGAACACAAACATATGTTGTGAATACTTGCTTTTGTCTAAATGCCTAATTGAAGTTGAGACGAGTATTAATGGTACTTGGTGCAAGTATGTGGAACATGTTGATTTTCCTAACGCTAACTTTTCAATGTTTTGTGTTTGGTTTGGTTTTTGTTTCATGTGTGTAGAGAAGCAGACTTGATGCTCCATCATCCTCCATGGCTCAATCCCGAAGGGATGAAGAGCGAAGAACTAATCCGGAGGTTTGGTTGCAAAAAGTTGGGGAGCAATTCTCGGAATATTTTGGATACATTTCAGCTCGAAATATTCAAGCGACTTGGTATTTTAGTTGGGATGAGTTGAATAGTGCATTTAGTGAGGTAAGGGAGGATATTGCTTATATGTTGGTGATGTCGAGACAGGGGGTCGATCTTGGTACTTGGGAACGTGCTTTTTCTTTGAGAGACGATCTTTACCGTGAGTTAATTGTTGAGTTTTTCTCCTCTTTAAGTTTCCGTTCTCGAAGGGATGGGACGGATCAAGCCTTTTTGACATTTCATTTAGGAGGAGAAAGTCGAGCCATGAGTCGAATTGATTTGGCTCGAGCACTAAATTTGTATGAAGAATTGGATGAGAAGTCTTTAATACGCTATTTGAAAAAAGAAACTGAGTTCATCGGGAATCAGGACGATTATAACGAGCGAGACTTTTGGTATGAAATTTCGGGTTTGACTCCATTTGTGTCTAATGAGTTGAAAGGGTCCGATATTCGAAGCAGAGATCTACGGTTACTCCATAAACTGTTGTCGTGTACTTTTTGTGGACGAAGAAATGGGAACGATAAAGTTAATACTACCGAGTTGTGGATAATGCATCGATTTCGGGCTAATGCGCATGTTGATTTGTGTATGTTAATTGCTACGTATTTATCTAATCAGTCGAGGGAGACACGCTCTACGAGGCCACTGCTGGGTGGTCATTTTGTTACAAAAATTGCACGATTTTTCAACATTAATTTTAGCAGGTGTACAAGATTGACCGACCCATTGCAAGTAATGAAACCTTTTAATTTAAGGTTTTATCTTAATGTGCGTTTTGTGATGTGGGATGCAAATCGAGTTGGTTTGGTCGCATATGTTGAGCCACAAGAGCCCGAGGCCAGTGGTAATGTTCAAGGAGTGATGAGGCAGAGTCGGTTGCTCCGAATGTGCCAGCGGGGGGTCAGCCTTGGGGTATTTCCCAAGAAATTTGGGATAACTTAGTCTCGCGGGTTGATAACGTGCAAATCGGTGTGTCAGACAACTTTGATGAGTTTCGGGGAGAACACCGGTCGCATAATGACCGTATGTGGGAAAGTCAGCAGAGGGTCGATGAGTGGTCGGCTGAGTCTTTGCATGACCAGCAATGGATGGCATATGGAAGCGATTGGGAAAGGCACAATGCTCGTCTTTTCTACTATAACCCGGAAAATTATTATGGTACACAAGCTCAGACACCGGTTTATTATCGTAGTCCAGTTCGGCCCCGAGTGCAGGCCCCGATTTACAGTAAGGAGGAAAGGTTTGAGGATGCTCATCAGAGGTTTCAGCAGCAGTATCCGCACGGCAACTGGCCGTATGATGGGTTTCAGTGAGGAGGGCCTGCGAGCCCGTGATTATGTTGTAATTTATTTTAAACTATTTCCATTTCGTTGGTTTGTACTTGGATAATTTTATATTTTGCTTATGTACTGTGGATTTATTCGGGGACAAGGCATTTCGGTACCGGGTGGTGCCACCTTGTCCCATTTATGTAGTTTTCTTGTGTTTTTTCTTTTCTTAGGTATGTTGGTGAAACAATTTTTTTTCAAGTCTGGCATTAAGTTCAGCAAAACTACTTGAGTGATGATATTGGTGTGAGGATCGGGAATGGACGATGTTCTTATGCTGGTAGTCAGTTCAGCGCCATCTGTCACTGTCATTCCACGATCAGTGGTTAACTCGATAAGTTTTTATTTTTCTTACCCTTTCGATTTTAATCTATTTTTGATCTCAAGTAATGGGGACATTACTTGTTCTCAAGTGTGGGGTGGGGATGTAAAATCTCTCGGGTTGGTTGTTAATGAAATCATCATCATACTAGTTTTGATATTAAAAGACTTGACGTTTCACGGGTTTTGGTCGTAAAAAAAAAAATTTGAAAAATTTAGGGTAAAAATAAAAAAAAACAGAAAAGTTAGTTTAAAAATAAAAAAAAAGTAGAAAAACAATTGAAAATTCGGCCAAAACCTTTATTTTGAAAATTGGCTTGGTTTTATGTTATATTTCATGATTTCAAAGAAGCCAAAAGTGTTCCACATGTTCATTACCATTGAACATGAAATTCTACGAGTTCGGGGAACTCAATAGTAGGTCACCTGTACCAAAACGGGGGTAAACTGTGAGAGAGCGGTGATTGCATAGCGTGATTGTGACCGAATCACGTGCTGATCACAAAATTTTGGTCACTTGGTATAGCAGACTTCCGAAACTATATCATTTTATTATTACATCATCTAATGGTGTGATACTGTGGGAAGAGGAGCCTAGAGCTTCACCAGTGTTGTCCTTTTTAGGAACAATAGCTACGTGCTTGTGTTTGCTTAGACAACACAACCTATAGTCAAAAGCTATGGCACCCAAAGGTTTTTGGGATTTATTAGAAGGGTAGTATCTACTTCTTACCTTTCTTAAAACAAGCAGAAAAGCTAGTCATGTGGGAAGTAGGCAAACCGAGTGTCAATTAAAATAGATTGGCATTCCCGAGTGACTTAGATCCACTCATTAAGGAAGTAAAGTCTTCCGACCATTTCACTTGGTACGTATACCTCTTAAGCGTGCCATTTCATTACCCATCATTTCACGATGAGGTACTGTTAGAGGAGAAAGTCTTGAACTTTCAAAATATGTTCATTATTTTGAATGTGAAATCCTACATGAACATAAAAATTCATACGTAGGTCATCTGCACCAAGGCGGGTGTCAACCGTATGAACGGTGATAGTGGCGTATAGTCGAAACCGGACCATTCGCTAGATCGAAAACTTAAACAGGGCGATCCTCATTGTTTCTCCTAACAAGGACAATGTTGCACCCGACCACCTAATATAACCACACAGGATGTATCTTTTCCATCCTTAAGGGAGTCAAGTCTCCCGAACGACGCACGTGCTGTTTTGTTTCAGAAGATGTAGTCCAGACCAGTTGTAGGGTGACGAAAAATCTTGAAAAGTCATTGCTAAAATCGACTGGAAATCTACCAGGCCTCAACGTCAAACAGGGAAACTGGTAGTCAAAGCTTATCTCAATGAGGGAGATTTGCTAGCCAAATGGGAAGCGCACCATGATACACAAAATGTCAGTGATTGATCAGATTCCCAGTGGATAACCTCCGGAAAGGTAAGATATCAGCTTTTAAGCCTGATGAACCTCAATCTTTATGGTTGACTTAACGGATTAGATGGTCACCTCATGATTATCGATGATATCTGGACGTAATGTGTATCCTCCTAAGCACATTATTTTCTTACCGACATCTCGCGATGTTAGGTACTATGGGAGGCTTGGCTTGACCAATTGCGGGGTAGCCCGTGCGTTTTTTTGGTACATTTGTTCGATTGCTATACTTGTTGGTGCTTAGTTTCCACTTGATTCCCGTTTTCTTTGAAGACTTATTTATGATTCAAGATTCTCTACTTCATCAGTATGGTACGTTATTCGAGATTATCTTTGGTTACTATATCCATTACATTTTGATTGTGGTTTGGGAAGTTATTTCGGGGGAATGCAAGTGGGAACCATGGTTGTTATTTATGCCAAATCGTGTCCACGCTAGTTGTTTGTTTGGTTTCTTGTTCGTTTGGTTCTACATACATGTTTGAAGACATTATTATATGGTAGAAGATTATTATCGAGTTCTATTGCTTGAGGACAAGCAAAACTCTAGTGTGGGGTGGTTTGATATCGCATATTTTATTCACATTTTCCTTAGCGATATCGATCATAACCGAGGTCAATAAGCTCAAGACAGAACTTAGAGGGTTACGAACCCAAGGATTTGATATTACCACGTACGAAAGACGATTCAAAGAATTGTGCCTATTGTGTCCGAGAGCGTTCGAAGATGAGGAAGAGAAGATCGACGCGTTTGTGAAAGGATTATCGGAAAGAATCCAAGAAGATATAAGTTCACACGAGCCTGCCTCCATACAACAGGCATGTAGAATGGCTCACAAACTAGTGAACCAGATTGAGGAAAGAATTAAAGAACAGGCGGCTGAAGAGGCCAATGTGAAGCAAGTCAAAAGAAAGTGGGAGGAAAATGGTGATAAGAATCACCAATACAACAACAACAGCAATTACAACAATAATCGCAACAACTATCCCAACAATCGCAACATCAATCGCAACTACAACAAACGGCCCAACAACAACAACAACAACAACAACTACTACTACAACAATCATCCCAACAACAATAACAACCGCAACAACAACAACAACAATCAGAAGCAGCTATGCCAAAGGTGTGAAAAGTATCACTCGGGGTTATGCACCAAATTTTGCAACAAGTGTAAAAGAAATGGTCATAGCGCGGCTAAGTGTGAGGTCTATGGACCAGGGGTTAATAGAACGAAAGGAACAAATGGTGTCGGAACGAGTAATGGCGGAGCAAGTAGTGTCGGAGCAAGTAGTGTCGGAGCAAGTTATGCCAATGTAGTTTGTTATAAATGTGGAAAACTGGGCCACATTATTAGAAATTGCCCGAACTAGGAGAACACGAATGGACAAGGCCGCGGAAGAGTTTTCAATATTAATGCGGCAGAGGAACAGGAAGACCCGGAGCTTATTACGGGTACGTTTCTTATTGACAATAAATCTGCTTACGTTTTATTTGATTCGGGTGCGGATAGAAGCTATATGAGTAGAGATTTTTGTGCTAAATTAAGTTGTCCATTGACGCCGTTGGATAGTAAATTTTTACTCAGCAGATTATATATGCCGGAATCGAGAAATTAAACTGGGTAGCGAAATATTTAAGATTGATTTGATACCAGTAGAGTTAGGGAGTTTTGATGTAATAGTTGGCATGGACTGGCTGAAGAAGGTGAAAGCAGAGATCGTATGTTATAAAAATACAATTCGCAATGTACGAGAAGAAGGAGAACCCTTAATGGTGTACGGAGAAAAGCGCAACACGAAGCTACATCTTATTAGTAATTTGAAGGCACAAAAACTAATAAGAAAAGGTTGCTATGCTGTTCTACCACACGTCGAGAAAGTACAAACTGAAGAAAAGAGTATCAATGATGTTCCCGTCGCAAAAGAATTTCCCGATGTATTTCTGAAAGAATTACCGGGACTACCTCCACATCGATCTGTTGAATTTCAAATAGATCTTGTACCAGGAGCTGCACCAATAGCTCGAGCTCCTTATAGACTCGCACCCAGCGAGATGAAAGAACTGCAAAGCCAACTACAAGAACTATTAGAACGTGGTTTCATTCGACCAAGCACATCACCATGGGGAGCTCCTGTTTTGTTTGTCAAGAAGAAGGATGGTACATTTAGGTTGATTATTGACTACAGAGAGTTGAACAAACTTACCATCAAAAACCGTTATCCACTGCCGAGAATTGACGACTTATTTGATCAACTACAAGGCTCTTCGGTTTATTTGAAGATCGATTTACGTTCTGGATATCATCAAATGCGAGTAAAGGAGGATGATATTCCAAAAACTGCTTTTAGGACGCGTTATGGTCATTACGAGTTTATGGTTATTCCGTTTGGATTGACTAACGCACCAGCTGTGTTCATGGACCTTATAAACCGAGTGTGTGGGCCATATCTTGAAAAGTTTGTCATTGTTTTCATCGATGACATACTTATTTACTCAAAGAATGATCAAGAGCACGAAGAACATTTGAGAAAAGTGCTAGAAGTATTGAGGAAAGAAAAACTGTAGGCTAAATTTTCAAAGTGTGCATTTTGGTTGGAAGAAGTTCAATTCCTCGGTCACATAGTGAACAAAGAAGGTATCCAGGTGGACCCGGCAAAGATCGAAACCGTTGAAAAGTGGGAAACCCCAAAACCTCCAAAGCATATACGTCAATTTTTAGGATTGGCTGGTTACTACAGAAGATTCATCCAAGATTTCTCCAAAATAGTAAAACCCTTGACTGCATTAACGTATAAAGGGAAGAAATTTGAATGGAAGGATGAACAAGAGAAGGCGTTTCAATTATTGAAGAAAAAGCTAACTACGGCACCTATATTGTCATTGCCTGAAGGGAATGATGATTTTATGATTTATTGTGACGCATCAAAGCAAGGTCTCGGTTGTGTATTAATGCAACGAACGAAGGTGATTGCTTATGCGTCTAGACAATTGAAGATTCACGAGCAAAATTATACGACGCATGATTTGGAATTTGGCGCGGTTGTTTTTGCATTAAAGACTTGGAGGCACTACTTATATGGGGTCAAAAGTATTATATATACCGACCATAAAAGTCTTCAACATATATTTAATCAGAAACAACTGAATATGAGGCAGCGTAGGTGGATTGAATTATTGAATGATTATGACTTTGAGATTCATTACCACCCGGGGAAGGCAAATGTGGTAGCCGACGCCTTGAGCAGAAAGGACAGAGAACCCATTCGAGAAAAATCTATGAATATAATAATTCACACTAACCTTACTACTCAAATAAAGGAGGCGCAAAAGGAGTTTCAAAAGAGGGAAATTTAAAGGATGAAATACCCAAAGGATCGAAGAAGCATCTTAATATTCGGGAAGATGGAACCCGGTATAGGGCTAAAAGAATTTGGGTACCAAAATTTGGAGATATGAGAGAAATGGTACTTAGAGAAGCTCATAAAACCAGATACTCAATACATCCTGGAACGGGGAAGATGTACAAGGATCTTACGAAACATTTTTGGTGGCCAGGTATGAAAGCTGATATTGCTAAATATGTAGGAGAATGTTTGACGTGTTCTAAGGTCAAAGCTAAACATCAGAAACCATCAGGTCTACTACAACAACCTGAAATCCCGGAATGGAAATGGGAAAACATTACCATGGATTTCATTACTAAATTGCCAAGGACTGCAAGTGGTTATGATACTATTTGGGTAATAGTTGATCATCTCACCAAGTCTGCACACTTCCTGCCAATAAGAGAAGATGAGAAGATGGAGAAGTTAGCACAACTGTATTTGAAGGAAGTCGTCTCCAGACATGGTATACCAATCTCTATTATCTCTGATAGGGATGGCAGATTTATTTCAAGATTCTGGCAGACATTACAGCAAGCATTAGGAACTCGTCTAGACATGAGTACTGCCTATCATCCACAAACTGATGGGCAGAGCGAAAGGATGATACAAACGCTTGAAGACATGCTAAGAGCATGTGTTATTGATTTCGGAAACAGTTGGGATCGACATCTACCGTTAGCAGAATTTTCCTACAACAACAGCTATCATTCAAGCATTGAGATGGCGCCGTTTAAAGCACTTTATGGTAGAAAGTGCAGGTCTCCGATTTGTTGGAGTGAAGTGGGGGATAGACAGATTACGGGTCCAGAGATAATACAAGAAACTACCGAGAAGATCATCCAAATTCAACAACGGTTGAAAACCGCCCAAAGTTGACAAAAGAGCTACGCCGACATTAAAAGAAAAGACATAGAATTTGAAATTGGAGAGATGGTCATGCTTAAGGTTGCACCTTGGAAAGGTGTTGTTCGATTTGGTAAACGAGGGAAATTAAATCCAAGGTATATTGGACCATTCAAGATTATTGATCGTGTCGGACCAGTAGCTTACCGACTTGAGTTACCTCAACAACTTACGAATGCACATAACACTTTTCACGTCTCGAATTTGAAGAAATATTTTGCTAAAGAAGATCTCACTATTCCGTTGGACGAAATCCAAATCAATGAAAAACTTCAATTCATTGAAGAACCCGTCGAAATAATGGATCGTGAGGTTAAGAGACTTAAACAAAACAAGATACCAATTGTTAAGATTCGATGGAATGCTCGTAGAGGACTCGAGTTCACCTGGGAGTGTAAAGATCAGATGAAGAAGAAATACCCACATTTATTTCCAGAAGATACGTCAACACCTCCAACTGCTTAAAATTTCGGTACGAAATTTATTTAATGGGTAGGTACTGTAGTGACCCGAACATTTCCATGTTTATATATATATTAACTGAAATTGTTATTTACATGATTAAGTGTTTCCAACATGTTAAGCAATCAAACTTGTTAAGACTTGATTAATTGAAATAGGTTTCATATAGACAATTGACCACCCAAGTTGACCGGTGATTCAAGAACGTTAAAACTTGTAAAAACTATATGATGACATATATATATATATATATATATATATATATATATATATATATATATATATATATATATATATATATATATATATATATATATATATATATATATATATATATATATATATAACATGATATTATGATAAGTAAACATATCATTAAGTATATTAACAATGAACTACATATGTAAAAGCAAGACTACTAACTTAATGATTTTGAAACGAGACATATATGTAACGATTATCGTTGTAACGACATTTAATGTATATATATCATATTAAGAGATATTCATACATCATATTATCATGATAATATAATAATTTAAAATCTCATTTGATATTATAAACATTGGGTTAACAACATTTAACAAGATCGTTAACCTAAAGGTTTCAAAACAACACTTACATGTAACGAATAACGATGACTTAACGACTCAGTTAAAATGTATATACATGTAGTGTTTTAATATGTATTCATACACTTTTGAAAGACTTCAAGACACTTATCAAAATACTTCTACTTAACAAAAATGCTTACAATTACATCCTCGTTCAGTTTCATCAACAATTCTACTCGTATGCACCCGTATTCGTACTCGTACAATACACAGCTTTTAGATGTATGTACTATTGGTATATACACTCCAATGATCAGCTCTTAGCAGCCCATGTGAGTCACCTAACACATGTGGGAATCATCATTTGGCAACTAGCATGAAATATCTCATAAAATTATTAAAATATGAGTAATCATTCATGACTTATTTACATGAAAACAAAATTACATATCCTTTATATCTAATCCATACACCAATGACCAAAAACACCTACAAACACTTTCATTCTTCAATTTTCTTCATCTAATTGATCTCTCTCAAGTTCTATCTTCAAGTTCTAAGTGTTCTTCATAAATTCTACAAGTTCTAGTTTCATAAAATCAAGAATACTTCCAAGTTTGCTAGCTTACTTCCAATCTTGTAGAGTGATCATCCAACCTCAAGAAATCTTTCTTATTTACAGTAAGATATCTTTCTAATACAAGGTAATACTCATATTCAAACTTTGATTCAATTCCTATAACTATAACAATCTTATTTCGAGTGAAAATCTTACTTGAACTTGTTTTTCGTGTCATGATTCTGCTTCAAGAACTTTCAAGCCATCCAAGGATCCTTTGAAGCTAGATCCATTTTTCTCATTTTTCTCATTTTCATAACATCATTCGATTCATACATATAAAGCTATCTTATTCGAAGGTTTAAACTTGTAATCACTAGAACATAGTTTAGTTAATTCTAAACTTGTTCGCAAACAAAAGTTAATCCTTCTACCTTAACTTTTAAAATTAACTAAACACATGTTCTATATCTATATGATATGCTAACTTAATGATTTAAAACCTGGAAACACGAAGAACACTGTAAAACCGGACATACGCCGTCGTAGTAACACTGCGGGCTGTTTTGGATTAGTTAATTTAAAACTATGATAAACTTTGATTTAAAAGTTGTTCTTCTGGGAAAATGATTTTTCTTATGAACATAAAACTATATCCAAAAATCATGGTTAAACTCAAAGTGGAAGTATATTTTCTAAAATGGTCATCTAGACGTCGTTCTTTCGACTGAAATGACTACCTTTACAAAAATGACTTGTAACTTATATTTCCGACTATAAACCTATACTTTTTCTGTTTAGATTCATAAAATAGAGTTCAATATGAAACCATAGCAATTTATTCACTCAAAACGGATTTAAAATGTAGAAGTTATGGGTAAAACAAGATTGGATAATTTTTCTTGTTGTAGCAACGTGAAAATTGGTAACAAATCTATATTAATCATATCCTAGCTAACTTATATTGTATTATACATGTATTCTAATATATTATGTAATCATGGGATACCATAGACACGTATGCAAATGTTTTGACATATCATATCGACCCATGTGTATATATTATTTGGAACAACCATAGACACTCTATATGCAGTAATGAGGGAGTTAGCTATACAGGGTTGAGGTTGATTCCAAAAATATATATTCTTTGAGTTGTGATCTAGCCTGAGACGTGTATACACTGAGTCATGGATTGATTCAAGATAATATATATCAATTTTTTTCTGTACATCTAACGTTGGACAACTAGTTGTAGGTTACTAACGAGGACAGCTGACTTAATAAACTTAAAACATCAAAATGTATTAAAAGTGTTGTAAATATATTTTTAATACATTTTGAATATATTTTGATATATATGTACATATTTGTTATAGGTTCGTGAATCGACCAGTGGCCAAGTCTTACTTCTCGAGGATGTAAAAATCTGTGAAAGTGAGTTATAGTCCCACTTTTAAAATCTAATATTTTTGGGATGAGAATACATGCAGGTTTTATAAATGATTTACAAAATAGATACATGTACGTGAAACTACATTCTATGGTTGAATTATCGAAATCGAATATGCCCCTTTTTATTAAGTTTGGTAATCTAAGAATTAGGGAACAGACACCCTAATTGACGCGAATCCTAAAGATAGATCTATTGGGCCTAACAAACCCCATCCAAAGTACCGGATGCTTTAGTACTTCGAAATTTATATCATATCCGAAGGGTGTCCCGGAATGATGGGGATATTCTTATATATGCATCTTGTTAATGTCGGTTACCAAGTGTTCACCATATGAATGATTTTTATCTATATGTATGGGATGCGTATTGAAATATGAGATCTTATGGTCTATTGTTACGATTTGATATATATATATATATGTTAAACCTATAACTCACCAACATTTTTGTTGACGTTTAAAGCATGTTTATTCTCAGGTGAATACTAAGAGCTTCCGCTGTTGCATACTAAAATAAGGACAAGATTTGGAGTCCATGTTTGTATGATATTGTGTAAAAACTGCATTCAAGAAACATATGTCGATGTAATATATTTCTATTGTAAATCATTATATAATGGTCGTGTGTAAACAGTATATTTTAGATTATCATTATTTGATAATCTACGTAATGCTTTTGAAACCTTTATTGATAAAATAAAGGTTATGGTTGTTTTAAAAATGAATGCAGTCTTTGAAAAACGTCTCATATAGAGGTCAAAACCTCGCAACGAAATCAATTAATATGGAACGTTTATAATCAATATGAACGGGACATTTCAGTTGGTATCCGAGCGTTGGTCTTAGAGAACCAAAATTTTTCATTAGTGTGTCTTATCGAGTTTGTTAGGATGCATTAGTGAGTCTGGACTTCGACCGTGTTTACTTGAAAAATGATTGCTTAACAAATTTTGTTGGAAACTATATATTTTTAACATGTGAATATTATGTGATATATTAATCTCTTAACGTGTTTGATATTATGTGATAGATGTCTACCTCTAGAACAAGTCCCATTGACTCACCTAATAATAATGAAGAGTCAAATGTAAATTGGAATAATTCGTGGACTGATTCACAAGTTCCCGAAGAGGAACCGGAAGAAGAGTCGGAACTGGAAGAAGAATCGGAACCAGAAGAAGAAATAGAACCAGTGGGGGAAATAATAAAATGGTTAAGTAGAAGAAAATCCTCAACCAACCGACCAAAGTTAATTATGGTCAATGGTGTTTCCGCCAAGGAAGCAAAATATTGGGAGGATTACCAATTCTCCGATGAATCGGATCCCGACAAGGATTCCGATGATGTTATAGAAATTACCCCAACACAATTTAATAAGGCAAAAGAGAACAATAAGGGAAAGGGCATAAAAATAGAGAAATTTGATTCCAAACCCGATGAACTTTATATGTATCGTCAACACCCGTATTTCTTAAGTTGTGACAATAACCCGGGAACCTCTAAACCACCACGTTTTTCTAAACCAATGTGGAAAACGACGGCTCGTATTAGGGGAACATCATATATCCCTAGAAACTTGGCAAAACAAACCAAAACCAAAGAAGAAGAAACAAGCGAGTCGGAATAAGATAGTTGTATTCGTGTGGTGTAATATATGTAATATAGTGTGCTTATGCTTTATGATATATGTAAAAATTGTTGTATTAATAAGTATTTTTTTATGAATCTAACTCTTATCTACTTTACAGTATAAAAACACAAAATGGATAGACAACCCAATATTTTAAGAGACCTACCCGGAGACATGATTGATGAAATCTTGTCTAGAGTCGGTCAGAATTCCTCGGCACAACTATTTAAGGCGAGATCAGTTTGTAAGACCTTCGAAGAACGTTCTAAGAATGCCTTGGTTTATAAAAGGCTTTCGTTCGAAAGATGGGGGATATCACATTGGGAAATCCATAAGTTACGATGTGTTTACTTTGACGCATATATTGCGGGGAACCCAAATGCTATTTTACGCAACGGGTTAAGAAATTATTTTGACGCAATATATCCGAATATAGGACTTCGTGATTTAGAAAAAGTGGCTAACATGCAACATAAAGAAGCATGTTATGCTTACGATTTAGTAATGTTCGCTTCTCACCAAAGTGAGAACAAGAATATCGGACTACAACTATTAAACAAAACGTTCCCACAAGTGACGGACTCAGTAGTTGGGGTGAGAAACAAGGTTTTTAGATTGTTACGGGACTATTGGACATTACGTAACCCTCGTCCCTTTGACGACGCTACAACATGATGTCTTATCAACGGCCATAACGGTTATGTTCCACAAGACCAAGGATGGGAAGTAGTCCTAGTAAAACCAGAATGCATGACTTGTTTCTGGACGTATGAATTACGTGTCTTTATTGCCTTCGCTGAACGACTTGTGTACTAGCTAGAATTATCTTCACAACTATCTTGTATCAAACTTATTGTGTGCTATATTTCATCTTATATGTAAAATAAGCGGTATTGTATGTTTGTAAAATATTGTGAAAAAGTTTGAACGCGAAATATTATTATAATCAGTTTTTCATATAGAATTGTAGTAGTTGAATTGTATATTAGCTACTAAGTATGAACTTAACGGATAGGTACTACCCGAATTTAAACTTATAAAACGCTAATATGAAGAAAAAGCTTTTATAAATGAGTTTATATTATGCTACAAGATACTATTGACTACTCTTAATATTCTGTATGATTAACTTGTTTCATTTGACTATTTGAAGGAAATGGCACCGACTACTCGACAAACCATGAATATGAGCGAAGAGGAATTTCGTACCTTTCTTGCTGCAAACATAGCCGCAGTACAGGCTGCGCTACATACCAACAATAACTCCGAATCTAGCAATGCAGCTAACGGCGCAAGAAATCGTGTAGGATGCACCTACAAAGAATTCACTGCCTACAAACCTTTTGAATTTGATGGAATCGAAGGACCGATCGGATTGAAACGGTGGACCGAGAAGGTCGAATTGGTGTTTGCCATAAGTAAGTGTACTGAAGAGGACAAAGTGAAGTACGCTACGCATACTGTAGTGACCCGAACTTTTCCATGTTTATATATATATTAAATGAAATTGTTATTTACATGATTAAGTGTTTCTAACATGTTAAGCAATCAAACTTGTTAAGACTTGATTAATTGAAATAGGTTTCATATAGACAATTGACCACTCAAGTTGACCGGTGATTCACGAACGTTAAAACTTGTAAAAACTATACGATGACATATATATGGTTATATATATAGTTAACATAATTTTATTATAAGTATGTATCTCATTAGGTATTTTAACAATGAGTTATATACATAAAAATGAGACTATTAATTTAAGAAACTCGAAAACGATATATATAACGATTATCGTTATAACAACGTCTTACTAGGTACATATGAATCATATTAAGATATTGATACACTTGGTTAATTATGTTAAATGATAAGTAAATATAGTATTAAGTGTATTAACAATGAAATACATATGTAAAAATAAGACTACTAACTTAATGATTTCGAAACGTGACATATATGTAACGATTATCGTTGTAATGACATTTAACTGTATATACATCATACTAAGATATATTATATATCATAATATCATGATAATATAACAATTTAACATCTCATTTGTTATAATAAACAATGGGTTAACAACATTCAACAAGATCGTTAACCTAAAGGTTTCAAAACAACATTTACATGTAACGACTAACGATGACTTAACGACTCAGTTAAAATGTATATACATGTAGTGTTTTAATATGTATTCATACACTTTTGAAAGACTTCAAGACACTTATCAAAATACTTCTACTTAACAAAAATGCTTACAATTACATCCTCATTCAGTTTCATCAACAATTCTACTCGTATGCACCCGTATTCGTACTCGTACAATACACAGCTTTTAGATGTATGTACTATTGGTATATACACTCCAATGATTAGCTCTTAGCAGCCCATGTGAGTCACCTAACACATGTGGGAACCATCATTTGGCAACTAGCATGAAATATCTCATAAAATTACAAAAATATGAGTAATCATTCATGACTTATTTACATGAAAACAAAATTACATATCCTTTATATCTAATCCATACACCAACGACCAAAAACACCTACAAACACTTTCATTCTTCAATTTTCTTCATCTAATTGATCTCTCTCAAGTTCTATCTTCAAGTTCTAAGTGTTCTTCATAAATTCCAAAAGTTCTAGTTTCATAAAATCAAGAATACTTCCAAGATTGCAAGTTTACTTCCAAGTTTTCTAAATCCATTCCAAGTAATCATACAAGATCAAGAAACCTTTATTACTTACAGTAGGTTATCTTTCTAATACAATGTAATAATCATATTCAAACTTTAATTCAATTTCTATAACTATAACAATCTTATTTCGAGTGGAAATCTTACTTGAAATTGTTTTTGTGTCATGATTCTGCTTCAAGAACTTTCAAGCCATCCAAGGATCCTTTGAAGCTTGATCTATTTTTCTCATTTCCAGTAGGTTTATCCAAGGAACTTGAGGTAGTAATGATTTTCATAACATCATTCGATTCATACATATAAAGCTATCTTATTCGAAGGTTTAAACTTGTAATCACTAGAACATAGTTTAGTTAATTCTAAACTTGTTCGCAAATAAAAGTTAATCCTTCTAACTTGACTTTTAAAATCAACTAAACACATGTTCTATATCTATATTATATGCTAACTTAATGATTTAAAACCTGGAAACACGAAAAACACCGTAAAACCGGATTTACACCGTCGTAGTAACACCGTGGGCAGTTTTGGGTTAGTTAATTAAAAACTATGATAAACTTTGATTTAAAAGTTGTTATTCTGAGAAAATGATTTTTATTATGAACATGAAACTATATCCAAAAATTATGGTTAAACTCAAAGTGGAAGTATGTTTTCTAAAATGGTCATCTAGACGTCGTTCTTTCGACTGAAATGACTACCTTTACAAAAATGATTTGTAACTTATTTTTCCGACTATAAATCTATACTTTTTCTGTTTAGATTCATAAAATAGAGTTCAATATGAAACCATAGCAATTTGATTCACTCAAAACAGATTTAAAATGAAGAAGTTATGGGTAAAACAAGATTGGATAATTTTTCTCATTTTAGCTACGTGAAAATTGGTAACAAATCTATTCCAACCATAACTTAATCAACTTGTATTGTATATTATGTAATCTTGAGATACCATAGACACGTATACAATGTTTCGACCTATCATGTCGACACATCTATATATATTTCGGAACAACCATAGACACTCTATATGTGAATGTTGGAGTTAGCTATACAGGGTTGAGGTTGATTCCAAAATATATATAGTTTGAGCTGTGATCAATACTGAGATACGTATACACTGGGTCGTGGATTGATTCAAGATAATATTTATCGATTTATTTCTGTACATCTAACTGTGGACAACTAGTTGTAGGTTACTAACGAGGACAGCTGACTTAATAAACTTAAAACATCAAAATATATTAAAAGTGTTGTAAATATATTTTGAACATACTTTGATATATATGTATATATTGTTATAGGTTCGTGAATCAACCAGTGGCCAAGTCTTACTTCCCGACGAAGTAAAAATCTGTGAAAGTGAGTTATAGTCCCACTTTTAAAATCTAATATTTTTGGGATGAGAATACATGCAGGTTTTATAAATGATTTACAAAATAGACACAAGTACGTGAAACTACATTATATGATTGAATTATCGAAATCGAATATGCCCCTTTTTATTAAGTCTGGTAATCTAAGAATTAGGGAACAGACACCCTAATTGACGTGAATCCTAAAGATAGATCTATTGGGCCTAACAAACCCCATCCAAAGTACCGGATGCTTTAGTACTTCGAAATTTATATCGTATCTGAAGGGTGTCCCGGAATGATGGGGATATTCTTATATATGCATCTTGTTAATGTCGGTTACCAGGTGTTCACCATATGAATGATTTTTATCTCTATGTATGGGATGTGTATTGAAATATGAAATCTTGTGGTCTATTGTTACGATTTAATATATATAGGTTAAACCTATAACTCACCAACATTTTTGTTGACGTTTAAAGCATGTTTATTCTCAGGTAAATACTAAGAGCTTCTTCTGTTGCATACTAAAATAAGGACAAGATTTGGAGTCCATGTTTGTATGATATTGTGTAAAAACTGCATTCAAGAAACTGATTTCGATGTAACATATTTGTATTGTAAACCATTATGTAATGGTCGTGTGTAAACAGGATATTTTAGATTATCATTATTTGATAATCTACGTAAAGTTTTTTTAAACCTTTATTTATGAAATAAAGGTTATGGTTTGTTTTAAAAATGAATGCAGTCTTTGAAAAACGTCTCATATAGAGGTCAAAACCTCGCAACAAAATCAATTAATATGGAACGTTTTTAATCAATAAGAACGGGACATTTCAGTTGGTATCCGAGCGTTGGTCTTAGAGAACCAAAAAATTTGCATTAGTGTGTCTTATCGAGTTTGTTAGGATGCATTAGTGAGTCTGGACTTCGACCTTGTTTTCTTTAAAAATGATTGCTTAAGATTTTTGTTGAAAACTATATATTATTAACATGTATATATTATGTGATATATTAATCTCTTAACATGTTTGATATTGTGTGATAGATGTCTACCTCTAGCACAAATCCCATTGACTCACCTAATAATAACGAAGAGTCGAATATATATTGGACTGATTCACAAGTTCCCGAAGAGGAACCGGAAGAAGAAGCAGAACCGGAAGAAGAATCAGAACCGGAAGAGGAGGAACCGGAGGAGGAAATAGAACCGGTGGGGGAAATAATAAAACGGTTAAGTAAAAGAAAATCCTCAACCAACCGACCAAGGTTAATTATGGTCAATGGTGTTTCCGCCAAGGAAGCAAAATATTGGGAGGATTACCAATTCTCCGATGAATCGGATTCCGACGAGAATTCCGATGATGTTATAGAAATTACCCCAACTGAATTTAAGAAAGCAAAAGAAAATAATAAGGGAAAGGGCATAAAAATAGAGAAATCTAATTCCAACCCCGATGAACTTTATATGTATCGTCAACCCCCGAAGTCCTTAAGTTGTAACAATGACCCGGGAACCTCTAAACCACCAGGTTTTTCTAAACCGTTGTGGAAAATGACAGCTCGTATTAGGGGAACATCATATATCCCTAGAAACTTAGCAAAACGAACCAAAACCGAAGAAGAAGAAACGAGCGAGTCGGAATAAGATAGTTGTATTCGTGTGGTGTAATATATGTAATATAGTGTGCTTATGCTTTATGATATATGTAAAAATTGCTTGTATTAATAAGTATTTTTTTTTTATGAATCTAACTCTTGTCTATTTTACAGTATAAAAACACAAAATGGATAGACAACCCAATATTTTAAGAGACCTACCCGGAGACATGATTGATGAAATCTTGTCTAGAGTCGGTCAGAATTCTTCGGCACAACTATTTACGGCGAAATCAGTTTGTAAGACATTCGAAGAACGTTCCAAGAATGCCATGTTTTATAAGAGACTTTCGTTTGAAAGATTCGGGATATCACATTGGGAAACCCGTAAGTTACGATGTGTTTACTTTGACGCATATATTGCGGGGAACCCAAATGCTATTTTACGCAACGGGTTAAGAAATTATTTTGACTCAATATATCCGAATATTGGACTTCGTGATTTAGAAAAAGCGGCTAACATTCAACATAAAGAACCATGCTATGCTTACGGGTTAGTAATGTTCGCTTCTCACCAAAGTGAGAAAAAGAACATCGGTCTACAGCTATTAAACAAAACGTTCCCACAAGTGACGGAGTCGGTAATTGGGGTAAGAAATGAGGTTTTTAGGTTATTACGAGACTGTTGGTCATTACGTAACCCTCGTCCCTTTGATGACGTTACAACACGCTGTCTTATCAACGGCCATAACGGTTATGTTCCACAAGACCAAGGATGAGAAATAGTCCTAGTAAAACCAGAATGCATGACTTGTTTCTAGAGGTATGAATTACGTGTCTTTATTGCCTTTGCTGAACGACTTGTGTACTAGCTAGAATTATCTTCACAATTATCTTGTATCAAAGTTATTGTGTGCTATATTTCATGCTTTATGAAAAATAAGCGGTATTGTAAGTTTGTAAATATTGTATAAAAGTTTGAACGCGAAATATTATTATAATCAGTTTTTCATATAGAATTGTAGTAGTTGAATTGTATATTAGCTACTAAGTATGAACTTAACGGGTAGGTACTACCCGAATTTAAACTTATAAAATGCTAATATGAAGAAAAAGCTTTTATAAATGAGTTCATATTATGCTACGAAATACTATTAACTACTCTTAATATTATGTATGATTAACTTGTTCCATTTGACTATTTTGAAGGAAATGGCACCGACTACTCGACACACCGTAAATATGAATGAAGAGGAATTCCGTACTTTTCTAGCTTCAAACATAGCCGCAGTACAGGCTGCGCTACATACCAACAATAACCTTGGATTTAGTAGTACAGGAAATCGTGTAGGATGCACCTACAAAGAATTCACTGCCTGCAAACTTTTGGAATTTGATGGAATCGAAGGACCGATCGGATTGAAACGGTGGACCGAGAAGGTCGAATCGGTGTTTGCCATAAGTAAGTGTACTGAAGAGGACAAAGTGAAGTACGCTACGCATACCTTCACAGGTTCTGCGTTAACATGGTGGAATACCTATCTAGAGCAAGTGGGACAAGATGATGCTTACGCACTATCGTGGTCAGCATTCAAGCACTTGATGAACGAGAAGTACCATCCCAGAACCGAGGTCAATAAGCTCAAGACAGAACTTAGAGGGTTACGAACCCAAGGATTTGATATTACCACGTACGAAAGACGATTCACAGAATTGTGCCTATTGTGTCCGGGAGCGTTCGAAGATGAGGAAGAGAAGATCGACGCGTTTGGGAAAGGATTACCGGAAAGAATCCAAGAAGATATAAGTTCACACGAGCCCGCCTCCATACAACAGGCATGTAGAATGGCTCACAAACTAGTGAACCAGATTGAGGAAAGAATTAAAGAACAGACGGCTGAAGAAGCCAATGTGAAGCAAGTCAAAAGAAAGTGGGAGGAAAACGGTGATAAGAATCATCAATACAACAACAACAGCAATTACAAATATAATCGTAACAATTATCCCAACAATCGCAACATCAATCGCAACTACAACAAACGGCCCAACAACAACAACAACAACAACAACAACAACAACAACAACAACAACAACAACAACAACAACAACAACAACAACAACAACAACAACAACAACAACAACAACAACAACAACAACAACAACAACAACAACAATAACAACAACAACAACAACAACAACAACAACAACAACAACAACAACAACAACAGCAGCAGCAACAGCAACTACAACAATCGTCCCAACAATAATAACAATCGCAACAACAACAACAATCAGAAGCAGCTATGCCAAAGGTGTGAAAAGTATCACACGGGGTTCTGCACCAAATTTTGCAACAAGTGTAAAAGAAATGGTCATAGCGCGACGAAGTGTGAGGTCTACGGACCAGGGGTTAACAGAACGAAAGGAACAAATGGTGTCGGAACGAGTAATGGCGGAGCAAGTAGTGTCGGAGCAAGTTATGCCAATGTAGTTTGTTATAAATGTGGAAAACCAGGCCACATTATTATAAATTGCCCGAACCAGGAGAACACGAATGGACAAGGCCGCGGAAGAGTTTTCAATATTAATGCGGCAGAGGCACAGGAAGACCCGGAGCTTGTTACGGGTACGTTTCTTATTGACAATAAATCTGCTTACGTTTTATTTGATTCGGGTGCGGATAGAAGCTATATGAGTAGAGATTTTTGTGCTAAATTAAGTTGTCCATTGACGCCGTTGGATAGTAAATTTTTACTCGAATTAGCAAACGGTAAATTAATTTCAGCAGATTATATATGCCGGAATCGAGAAATTAAACTGGGTAGCGAAATATTTAAGATTGATTTGATACCAGTAGAGTTAGGGAGTTTTGATGTGATAATCGGTTTGTTACAAAAATGCAATTCGTATTATACGAGAAAAAGGAAAACCCTTAATGGTGTACGGAGAAAAGGGCAACACGAAGCTACATCTTATTAATAATTTGAAGGCACAAAAACTAATAAGAAAAGGTTGCTATGCTGTTCTAGCACACGTCGAGAAAGTACAAACTGAAGAAAAGAGCATCAATGATGTTCCCGTCGCAAAAGAATTTCCCGATGTATTTCCGAAAGAATTACCGGGATTACCCCCACATCGATCCGTTGAATTTCAAATATATCTTGTACCAGGAGCTGCACCAATAGCTCGTGCTCCTTACAGACTCGCACCCAGCGAGATGAAAAAACTGCAAAGCCAATTACAAGAACTTTTAGAACGTGGTTTCATTCTACCAAGCACATCACCGTGGGGAGCTCATGTTTTGTTTGTCAAGAAGACAGATGGTACATTCAGGTTGTGTATTGACTACAGAGAGTTGAACAAACTTACCATCAAAAACCGTTATCCACTGCCGAGAATTGACGACTTATTTGATCAACTACAAGGTTCGTCGGTTTATTCGAAGATCGATTTACGTTCTGGATATCATCAAATGCGAGTAAAGGAGGATGATATTCCAAAAACTGCTTTTAGGATGCGTTATGGTCATTACGAGTTTATGGTTATGCCGTTTGGATTGATTAACGCACCAGCTGTGTTCATGGACCTTATGAACTGAGTGTGTGGGCCATATCTTGACAAGTTTGTCATTGTTTTCATCGATGACATACTTATTTACTCAAAGAATGATCAAAAGCACGAAGAACATTTGAGAAAAGTGCTAGAAGTATTGAGGAAAGAAAAATTATACGCTAAGTTTTCAAAGTGTACATTTTGGTTGGAAGAAGTTCAATTCCTCGGTCACATAGTGAACAAAGAAGGTATCCAGGTGGACCCGGCAAAGATCGAAACCGTTGAAAAGTGGGAAACCCCAAAAACTCCGAAGCATATACGTCAATTTTTAGGATTGGCTGGTTACTACAGAAGATTCATCCAAGATTTCTTCATAATAGCAAAACCCTTGACTGCATTAACGCATAAAGGGAAGAAATTTGAATGGAAGGATGAACAAGAGAAGGCGTTTCAATTATTGAAGAAAAAGCTAACTACGGCACCTATATTGTCATTGCCTGAAGGGAATGATGATTTTGTGATTTATTGTGACGCATCAAAGCAAGGTCTCGGTTGTGTATTAATGCAACGGACGAAGGTGATTGCTTATGCGTCTAGACAATTGAAGATTCACGAGCAAAATTATACGACGCATGATTTGGAATTAGGCGCGGTTGTTTTTGCATTAAAGACTTGGAGGCACTACTTATATGGGGTCAAAAGTATTATATATACCGACCACAAAAGTCTTCAACATATATTTAATCAGAAACAACTGAATATGAGGCAGCGTAGGTGGATTGAATTGTTGAATGATTATGACTTTGAGATTCGTTACCACCTGGGGAAGGCGAATGTGGTAACCGATGCCTTGAGCAGAAAGGACAGAGAACGCATTCGAGTAAAATCTATGAATATAATGATTCACACTAACCTTACTACTCAAATAAAGGAGGCGCAACAAGGAGTTTTAAAAGAGGAAAATTTAAAGGATGAAATTTAAAGGATCGGAGAAGCATCTTAATATTCGGAAAGACGAAACCCGGTATAGGGCTGAAAGAATTTGGGTACCAAAATTTGGAGATATGAGAGAAATGGTACTTAGAGAAGCTCATAAAACCATATACTCAATACATCCTGGAACGGGGAAGATGTACAAGGATCTTAAGAAATATTTTTGGTGGCCAAGTATGAAAGCCGATATTGCTAAATATGTAGGAGAATGTTTGGCGTGTTCTAAGGTCAAAGCTGAACATCAGAAACCATCAGGTCTACTACAACAACCTGAAATCCCAGAATGGAAATGGGAAAACATTACCATGGATTTCATTACTAAATTGCCAAGGACTGCAAGTGGTTATGATACTATTTGGGTAATAGTTGATCGTCTCACCAAGTCAGCACACTTCCTGCCAATAAGAGAAGATGACAAGATGGAGAAGTTAGCACGACTGTATTTGAAGGAAGTCGTCTCCAGACATGGAATACCAATCTCTATTATCTCTGATAGGGATGGCAGATTTATTTTAAGATTCTGGCAGACATTACTGCAAGCATTAGGAACTCGTCTAGACATGAGTACTGCCTATCATCCACAAACTGATGGGCAGAGTGAAAGAATGATATAAACGCTTGAAGACATGCTACGAGCATGTGTTATTGATTTCAGAAACAGTTGGGATCAACATCTACCGTTAGCAGAATTTTCCTACAACAACAGCTATCATTCAAGCATTGAGATGGCGCCGTTTGAAGCACTTTATGGTAGCAAGTGTAGGTCTCCGATTTATTGGAGTGAAGTGGGGGATAGACAGATTACGGGTCCGGAGATAATACAAGAAACTGCCGAGAAGATCATCCAAATTCAACAACGGTTGAAAACCGCCCAAAGTCGACAAAAGAGCTACGCCGACATTAAAAGAAAAGACATAGAATTTGAAATTGGAGAGATGGTCATGCTTACGGTTGCACCTTGGAAAGGTGTTATTCGATTTGGTAAACGAGGGAAATTAAATCCAAGGTATATTATACCATTCAAGATTATTGATCGTGTTGGACCAGTAGCTTACCGACTTGAGTTACCTCAATAACTTGCGAATGTACATAACACTTTTCACGTCTCGAATTTGAAGAAATGTTTTGCCATAGAAGATCTCACTATTCCGTTGGACGAAATCCAAATGAATGAAAAACTTCAATTCATTGAAGAACCCGTCGAAATAATGGATCGTGAGGTTAAGAGACTTAAACAAAACAAGATACCAATTGTTAAGGTTCGATGGAATGCTCGTAGAGGACCCGAGTTTACCTGGGAGCGTGAAGATCAGATGAAGAAGAAATACCCGCATTTATTTCCAGAAGATACGTCAACACCTCCAACTGCTTAAAATTTCGGGACGAAATTTATTTAACGGGTAGGTACTGTAGTGACCCGAACTTTTCCAAGTTTATATATATATTAAATGAAATTATTATTTACATGATTAAGTTTTCCGACATGTTAAGCAATCAAACTTGTTAAGACATGATTAATTAAAATAGGTTTCATATAGACAATTGACCACCCAAGTTGACCGGTGATTCACGAACGTTAAAACTTGTAAAAACTATATGATGACATATATATGGATATATATATAGTTAACATGATATTATGATAAGTAAACATATCATTAAGTATATTAATAATGAACTACATTTGTAAAAGCAAGATTACTAACTTAATTATTTTGAAACGAGACATATATGTAACGATTATCGTTGTAACGACATTTAATGTATATATATCATATTAAGAGATATTCATACATAATATTATCATGATAATATAATAATTTAAAATCTCATTTGATATTATAAACATTGGGTTAACAACATTTAACAAGATCGTTAACCTAAAGGTTTCAAAACAACACTTACATGTAACGACTAACGATGACTTAACGACTCAGTTAAAATGTATATACATGTAGTGTTTTAATATGTATTCATACACTTTTGAAAGACTTCAAGACACTTATCAAAATACTTCTACTTAACAAAAATGCTTACAATTACATCCTCGTTCAGTTTCATCAACAATTCTACTCGTATGCACCCATATTCGTATTCGTACAATACACAGCTTTTAGATGTATGTACTATTGGTATATACACTCCAATGATCAGCTCTTAGCAGCCCATGTGAGTCACCTAACATATGTGGGAACCATCATTTGGCAACTAGCATGAAATATCTCATAAAATTACAAAAAATATGAGTAATCATTCATGACTTATTTACATGAAAACAAAATTAAGTATCCTTTATATCTAATCCATACACCAACGACCAAAAACACCTACAAACACTTTAATTCTTCAATTTTCTTCATCTAATTGATCTCTCTCAAGTTCTATCTTCAAGTTCTAAGTGTTCTTCATAAATTCTACAAGTTCTAGTTTCATAAAATCAAGAATACTTCCAAGTTTGCTAGCTTACTTCCAATCTTGTAGAGTGATCATCCAACCTCAAGAAATCTTTCTTATTTACAGTTAGATATCTTTCTAATACAAGGTAATACTCATATTCAAACTTTGATTCGATTTCTATAACTATAACAATCTTATTTCGAGTGGAAATCTTACTTGAACTTGTTTTTCGTGTCATGATTCTGCTTCAAGAACTTTCAAGCCATCCAAGGATCCTTTGAAGCTAGATCCATTTTTCTCATTTTCAGTAGCTTTATCCAGAAAACTTGACTTAGTAATGATGTTCATAACATCATTCGATTCATACATATAAAGATATCTTATTCGAAGGTTTAAACTTGTAATCACTAGAACATAGTTTAGTTAATTCTAAACTTGTTCGCAAACAAAAGTTAATCCTTCTAACTTAACTTTTAAAATCAACTAAACACGTGTTCTATATCTATATGATATGCTAACTTAATGATTTAAAACCTGGAAACACGAAGAACACTGTAAAACCGGACATACGCCGTCGTAGTAACACCGCGGGCTGTTTTGGGTTAGTTAATTAAAAACTATGATAAACTTTGATTTAAAAGTTGTTCTTCTGGGAAAATGATTTTTCTTATGAACATGAAACTATATCCAAAAATCATGGTTAAACTCAAAGTGGAAGTATGTTTTCTAAAATGGTCATATAGACGTCGTTCTTTCGACTGAAATGACTACCTTTACAAAAATGACTTGTAACTTATATTTCCGACTATAAACCTATACTTTTTCTATTTAGATTCATAAAATAGAGTTCAATATGAAACCATAGCAATTTGATTCACTCAAAACGGATTTAAAATGAAGAAGTTATGGGTAAAACAAGATTGGATAATTTTTCTTGTTGTAGCAGCGTGAAAATTGGTAACAAATCTATATTAATCATATCCTAGTTAACTTATATTGTATTATACATGTATTCTAATATATTATGTAATCTTGGGATACCATAGACACGTATGCAAATGTTTTGACATATCATATCGACCCATGTGTATATATTATTTGGAACAACCATAGACACTCTATATGCAGTAATGAGGTAGTTAGCTATACAGGGTTGAGGTTGATTCCAAAAATATATATACTTTGAGTTGTGATCTAGCCTGAGACGTGTATACACTGGGTCGTGGATTGATTCAAGATAATATATATCAATTTTTTTTCTGTACATCTAACGTTGGACAACTAGTTGTAGGTTACTAACGAGGACAGCTGACTTAATAAACTTAAAACATCAAAATGTATTAAAAGTGTTGTAAATATATTTTTAATACATTTTGAATGTACTTTGATATATATGTACATATTTGTTATAGGTTCGTGAATCGACCAGTGGCCAAGTCTTACTTCCCGAGGAAGTAAAAATCTGTGAAAGTGAGTTATAGTCCCACTTTTAAAATCTAATATTTTTGGGATGAGAATACATACAGGTTTTATAAATGATTTACAAAATAGATACAAGTACGTGAAACTACATTCTATGGTTGAATTATCGAAATCGAATATGCTCCTTTTTATTAAGTTTGGTAATCTAAGAATTAGGGAACAGACACCCTAATTGACGCAAATCCTAAAGATAGATCTATTGGGCCTAACAAACCCGATCCAAAGTACTGGATGCTTTAGTACTTTGAAATTTATATCATATCCGAAGGGTGTCCCGGAATGATGGGGATATTCTTATATATGCATCTTGTTAATGTCGGTTACCAGGTGTTCACCATATGAATGATTTTTATCTCTATGTATGGAATGTGTATTGAAATATGAAATCTTGTGGTCTATTGTTACGATTGGATATATATATATATAGGTTAAACCTATAACTCACCAATATTTTTGTTGACGTTTAAAGCATGTTTATTCTCAAGTGAATACTAAGAGCTTCCGCTATTGCATACTAAAATAAAGACAAGATTTGGAGTCCATGTTTGTATGATATTGTGTAAAAACTGCATTCAAGAAACATATGTCGATGTAATATATTTCTATTGTAAACCATTATGTAATGGTCGTGTGTAAACAGTATATTTTAGATTATCATTATTTGATAATCTACGTAATGCTTTTGAAACCTTTATTGATAAAATAAAGGTTATGGTTGTTTTAAAAATGAATGCAGTCTTTGAAAAACGTCTCATATAGAGGTCAAAACCTCGCAACGAAATCAATTAATATGGAACGTTTATAATCAATATGAACGGGACATTTCAGAAAGAGTGCAAAAGAGACGAAGGAATCAGTTTATGTTGATTGTCGCGACGCAACAAATGTGTCCGCGGCGCGATGTTTAACATGTTTCCAGATCAGAACAAGGTTTAAGAAGGGTGCAACTTTACATTATATGTCGCGGCGCGACAATTTAGGTCGCGGCGCGGAGATTGGTCGGTCCAGATTATTTTGGCAGATATTTAAGGCCCGAAAAATACCCTAAATTATCATTCTTCCATCCAGACGAATTGTGGCAGCTTTTGGGCGATTTTTGGTGATCTTTGGAGAACTCCAAGGTCATTCAATCACTTCAATCATTCCAGATTCAACCTTCAATCCGTTCATCATCCGCGATTGCTTATTTAATTAGGTTGATTTCTTTATCATAAACAATGAATTCTTTCCTTTATTTATTTGTGATTTTGGTTTTAGCCATGATTGTTGGCTAAGCTTTTAATGTTTGTCTAGATTGAATATTTGCATGTGTTTGGATGATACTTTAATATTTTATTGATTAATGCATGATAATTATGAGTTTTGATTAAGAACCATTCTTGTGGGTGTTGATTATTGTTACTAGATTGATTAGTGAATCTTGTTTGAACAAAGGGAACCCTGTTTCAATTTAATGATCTAATTTACAATTGATTTGTCTTAATCGATTGGGTGCTTACTGGACCAAGGGGGTAAACCGGGTAACATTGATTAAACAAAATAGGGGTGAATTGTGTGGAGCGAACGCGTAACCAATTGAATCTTAATCTTATAATTAGCCAATTACTAAGTCACAAATGAAAGAGGTCTTTGGTGAAAGAGAACCCTAAGCCAATAAATCCTAGTTTAACGTGTTTGCTAAAAGAGAACTCTGAGTAAACCGACTTTGTAGTTGCGTGCATTGATAAATAGAACTAGTGCTTAATAACAAATCATCCAACACTGCGAATAGGAGATCTAGGCGAACATTATTTTATCTATTGAATTAAAATATCTTTATTTTCCGTTGAGTCTGCTATTTGATTTACTTAAACTTAAAAACCCAAAAATATTATCTTTTACTTTTGATCTATCTTTGATTTGGCTAATCGTTAAATAGCCACAAAACAAATATTCTCGTACTTTCGATTTTCATAGATTAACTTAGTTTATTTTATTAGTTACAATCTTAATTCTCACGTTTAAACTGTCCTTGGAACGATTTCGGAATTACCAATTTTATACTATTACAAGATCGGGTACACTGCCCGTTAGTGTGTACTAATCTTTTAACCGGCATTTTCCATTATAAATTATAGACACGATTTTACACATCAAGCATCACTTTTATTCGTAACACTCAGAAGGATGTGAGAATTATATGAGATTCATGACGATTTCATCATTTGGATATTGACAATGACAATCTCCATTTAAAACTCTTCGAAATTCTGGACGACACTTCAAATAATGAATCATCGAGATGATGATCCAACTACACGTTACCCACAGTCTTGTACCTGAAAAACCCTCAAAACCGAAGTCATAGTTTAACACGTACCCGCATCAGATCCTTTGACATTTATTAGCAAAAACAACTTTACAACTTCTTTTCAAAGTAGCCAGTTTTGTCACAGCTCCAGCAAGTCAACTTCGATTTTTCAGTAAAACAAATTTTATTATAACCTCGATAGAAACATTGCCCTTTCGCCATCGTTACTGGGGAACCTTTCATATCTCGTCACATTTGCAGTAACCTTATCAACAACTTCATTAACCTTTGACTTAAGCCTCTCCGAAAAGTCACTATACTTATTCATTGAAACCCCATCATGTACTCACCTACATCCTGTAACAATAATTGTCATACCAATTACTGGGAATCCGCAATCAGTATTTTGAATTTAGCAGCAATTTTACGCCAACAGTTATATGTATACATATAACGTCTATCTCCAAGACTTACATACTCCGAATGTGAAGTTTCTGAAAGACATCCCAAACTATGAACTAACTTTCCAAAAGTGGAAAAAGGCTGATGAAGCAGCAAAAACTGTAAACGATCTTAACAGTCAAAAGTTTGATGATAAAGAATAAGATAGTGGTAAAGCTGAGAAAAAGAGAAGGTTTGGAACTGGAAAACGGATTGAGCATACCATGAAGGAAGTTGTGGACAAATCACAAAGACTAAACCGACCTTCAAAGGATCCAAATGATCCAGTGTCTTCTGAAATCGTTAGCAAACACCTTACTCCTTATTCTAAACCTTTGCGGACAATATTCTTCATCATCATCTTATCTTAAATATTATAAGATATCTTCGTATCTCCCATTATACATATTCTCCATATTCCTGAAGATATTTTCACAACTATTCTTATCTTAGATCATTTATCTCTTCGCAATATCTATGTTACAACATAAAAGAAACAGTGTTAGCTTCTAAATTTTGAAAAATTCAAATTTAAAATATGAATGTATTGAAGTAGTGTTGGGAGCTGAAGCATGAGTTAGTATAATATAATGACACTTGATCAACATGATTATATTACAGTAAGTCATGCTGAGTTTCTAAATGAAACATGATGATTCACAGATCATACCATCATCATGTGCCATGTTACACGGCTCTTGTATTCTATTTAACCTCTAAACATATCAAGAAAATATTTTTTCTTGATGATTCGGTCTTTTTCGGGATATTGTGGTAATTTGCCAAATCAAGATCGTGCCATTACGATTTTCTTCTTAGAACATTAACAATGTTCATTTCGAAATTCATATCTGCGAATTCTGGACCATTACAAGCAGTGCTTAATCACAAGAAGAGGAAACGAACGAATGAAAACTCCAAACTAGAAATTGGAGTATAAATCGCAGCAAATAGAAGAGAGCATTAACTGTGGATGACAATGATTATAGAAGACAGAAGCAGGGACATCGAAATATAAGGGAAGATATAAAACCCAACAACTACTCAGAAGTTATAAACCGTATATGTCAATGCATATAGCAATATAAAGACACGGGAGAACTAGAAACACTATAATCCCAAGAGTATAGTAGAAGTAAATAGATTCTTCCGGCGGTAGATGAAAAAGAAGGATGACAGATATGAAAGTTAAGAATATATCAAGGATCAGAATGGGATAGAGCATGTTGATAAATGCTTTAAGGTATGAATTGAGGGAGAAAGAATAGAAGGTGTGAGTTGCAAGGAAATGACAGGGGTGGATTTATAGTAAAATATCCGACAGAGCAATCAAAACAGATGATCGCATTTAAAGCGGATCCTAATTCCCTTGATTACCGAAGAATCAAATCTTATTACGAAGATTTTCTCCAAATCCCTTGAACTCTGGAAATCAATCCTATCGACGTCAAAAGATATGACGAATCTACATTTACCCATTTCACTCTTTTGTAATAACTTCACTCGTACCCTTTACATAAACAAATTGTTTTATCCATATTACCCAATGATGATAAAACTCTATTTATCGACTCATATTCGTCATAAAAACATTTTTATGGTTAACCATGACGACCTCGACCAAATTTCGGGAAGAAATTTCTTTAACGGGTAGGTACTGTGATGACCCGGAAATTTCTGACCAAATTTAAATTTTAATCTTTATATAATTCTGACACGGTAAGCAAGTCTGTAATATTGAGTCTCGAAAATTTTGAAACTATGTTTATGTAATCAATTACCCTTCGACTGCTCTCGACGATTTACGAACAATTATGTGTAAATAGATATGTATGAATATATGCATATGTGTGATTATTAAGTTAAGAAATATTAATGAAACATTAAATGTTTGATTAATATGAGAATAAGTTACAAAGTCTATTATATGGCTTGTAAACGTTACCAAAAGTATTAGATGAATAATACTTTACATGAACGCAGAGGCGGAGGCATGTAGTAGCTAGTGGTGTCATGTGACACCACTCAGCTGTCCAGCCCATTAAATCCAGTAGTCCAATAACTTTGTAAATTCTTTGGATCCAGCATGTGTGACACCAGTAGCCTAACATGTGACACCTCTCACCCAATTTATTTATGTGGCAAATGTTGAGCCTACTTCTCACTTATCGCCTATACCTTTTAGGTAATAATTAGAATTGGAATTAATAGATAAGTATTTCAATTATACTCTGTATGTCAAGTTAATTAATTATTTCTATCTACATTTGAAAGATCAGCTTATTATATCCGTTATTGTATTTGGTCATTTTTTATATCATTTTTATAATTAGGTAATTGTGACGGTATTGTTTTAGCATGTTTATATATTGAACATGATTATGACATAGGTGGTAGGTTAGAGTTCTTATTATAATATGTTATTTCATCTAAGTTTGATAATTAGCTAATTGTTTATAAATAAAAGAAAACATCTTACCAGACTTTCGTACTGAACAACAAACTTTATTTTTAAAAGTTTGTGAAATGTCCCGTTCATATTGATTATAAACGTTCCATATTAATTGATTTCATTGCGAGGTTTTGACCTCTATATGAGAGTTTTTTAAAGACTGCGTTCATTTTTAAAACAACCATCACCTTTATTTTATCAATAAAGGTTTCAAAAGCATTACGTAGATTATCAAATAATGATAATCTAAAATATACTGATTACACACGACCATTACATAATGGTTTACAATAGAAATATATTACATCGACATATGTTTCTTGAATGCAGTTTTTACACAATATCATACAAACATGGACTCCAAATCTTGTCCTTATTTTAGTATGCAACAGCGGAAGCTCTTAGTATTCACCTGAGAATAAACATGCTTTAAACGTCAACAAAAATGTTGGTGAGTTATAGGTTTAACCTATATATATCAAATCGTAACAATAGACCACAAGATTTCATATTTCAATACACATCCCATACATAGAGATAAAAATCATTCATATGGTGAACACCTGGTAACCGACATTAACAAGATGCATATATAATAATATCCCCATCATTCCGGGACACCCTTCAGATATGATATAAATTTCGAAGTACTAAAGCATTCGGTACTTTGGATGGGGTTTGTTAGGCCCAATAGATCTATCTTTAGGATTCGCGTCAATTAGGGTGTCTGTTCCCTAATTCTTAGATTACCAGACTTAATAAAAATGGGTATATTCGATTTCGATAATTCAACCATAGAATGTTGTTTCACGTACTTGTGTTTATTTTGTAAATCATTTATAAAACCTGCATGTATTCTCATCCCAAAAATATTAGATTTTAAAAGTGGGACTATAACTCACTTTCACAGATATTTCCTTCCTCGAAAATAAGACTTGGCCACGGATCGATTCACGAACCTATAACAAATATGTATATATATCAAAGTATGTTCAAAATATATTTACAACATTTTTAATACATTTTACTATTTTAAATTTATTAAGTCAGCTGTCCTCGTTAGTAACTTACAACTAGTTGTCCACAGTTAGATGTACAGAAATAAATTGATATATATTATCTTGAATCAATCCACGACCCAGTGTATACACGTCTCATGCTAGATCACAACTCAAAGTATATATATTTTTGGAATCAACCTCAATCCTGTATAGCTAACTCCAACATTACTGCATATAGAGTGTCTATGGTTGTTCCAAATAATATATACATGGGTCGATATGATATGTCAAAACATTTGCATACGTGTCTATGGTATCCTAAGATTACATAATATATTAGAATACATGTACAATACAATATAAGTTAGCTAGGATATGATTTGTATAGATTTGTTAAATATTTCCCGTAGCTAAAATAATCAAAAAATATCCAATCTTGTTTTACCCATAACTTCTTCATTTTAAATCCGTTTTGAGTGAATCAAATTGCTATGGTTTCATATTGAACTCTAATTTAAGAATATAAACAGAAAAAGTATAGGTTTATAGTTGGAAATTTAAGTTACATGTCAATTACTAAAGAGGTAGTCATTTCCGTCGAAAAAATGACATCTTGATGACCATTTTGGAAAACATACTTTCACTTTGAGTTTAACCATAATTTTTGTATATAGTTTCATGTTCATAAGAAAAATCATTTTTCCAGAAGAAGAACTTTTAAATCAAAGTTTATCATAGTTTTTAATTATCAAACCCAAAACAGCCCGTGGTGTTACTACGACGGCGTATATCCGGTTTTACAGTGTTTTTCGTGTTTTCCGGTTTTAAATCATTAAGTTAGCATATCATATAGATATAGAACATGTGTTTAGTTGATTTTAAAAGTCAAGTTATAAGGATTAACTTTTGTTTGCGAACAAGTTTAGAATTAACTAAACTATGTTCTAGTGATTACAAGTTTAAACCTTCGAATAAGATAGCTTTATATGTATGAATCGAATGATGTTATGAACATCATTACTACCTTAAGTTTTCTGGATAAAGCCACTGGAATTGAGAAAAATGGATCTAGCTTCAAAGGATCCTTGGATGGCTTGAAAGTTCTTGAAGCAGAATCATGACACGAAAACAGTTCAAGTAAGATTTTCACTCGAAATAAGATTGTTATAGTTGTAGAAATTGAATCAAAGTTTGAATATGAATATTACCTTGAATTAGAAAGATAACCTACTGTAAATAACAAAGGTTCCTTGATCTTAGATGATTACTTGGAATGGATTAGAAAGCTTGGAAGTAGACTTGCAAACTTGGAAGTATTCTTGATTTTTATGAAACTATACTTATGGAATTTATGAAGAACACTTAGAACTTGAAGATGGAACTTGAGAGAGATCAATTAGATGAAGAAAATTGAAGAATGAAAGTGTTTGTAGGTCTTTTTGGTCGTTTGTATATGGATTAGATATAAAGGATATATAATTTTGTTTTCATGTAAATAAGTCATGAATGATTACTAATGTTTTTGTAATTTTATGAGATATTTCATGCTAGTTGCCAAATGATGGTTCCCACATGTGTTAGGTGACTCACATGGGCTGCTAAGAGCTGATCATTGGAGTGTATATACCAATAGTACATACATCTAAAAGCTGTGTATTGTACGAGTACGAATACGGGTGCATACGAGTAGAATTGTTGATGAAACTGAACGAGGATGTAATTGTAAGCATTTTTGTTAAGTAGAAGTATTTTGATAAGTTTATTGAAGTCTTTCAAAAGTGTATGAATACATATTAAAACACTACATGTATATACATTTTAACTAAGTCGTTAAGTCATCGTTAGTCGTTACATGTGAATGTTGTTTTGAAACCTTTAGGTTAACAATCTTGTTAAATGTTGTTAACCCATTGTTTATTATATCTAAAGAGATGTTAAATTATTACATTATCATGATATTATGATATATTAATATATCTTAGTATGATATATATACATTTAAATGTTGTTACAACGATAATTGTTACATATATGTCTCGTTTCAAAATCATTAAGTTAGTAGTCTTGTTTTTACATATGTAGTTCATTGTTAATACACTTAATGACATGTTTACTTATCATTTATCATGATTAAACATAGTGTAACAATATCTTAATATGATTCATATGTAATTAGTAAGACGTTGTTATAACGATAATCGTTATATATATCGTTTCGAGTTTCTTAATTCAATAAACATAATTTTATGTACATAACTCATTGTTAAAATACCTAATGAGATACTTACTTATCATAATATCATGTTAACTATATATATAATCATATATATATCATCATATAGTTTTTACAAGCTTTAACGTTCGTGAATCACCGGTCAACTTGGGTGGTCATTTGTCTATATGAAACCTATTCCAATTAATCAAGTCTTAACAAGTTTGATTGCTTAACATGTTGGAAACACTTAATCATGTAAATATCAATTTCATTTAATATATATAAACATGGAAAAGTTCGGGTCACTACAGTACCTACCCGTTAAATAAATTTCGTCCCGAAATTTTAAGCTGTTGAAAGTGTTGACGAATCTTCTGGAAATAGATGTGGGTATTTCTTCGTCATCTGACCTTCACGCTCCTAGGTGAACTCAGGTCCTCTACGAGAATTCCATAGAACCTTAACAATCGGTATCTTGTTTTGTTTAAGTCTCTTAACCTCATGATCCATTATTTCGACGGGTTCTTCAATGAATTGAAGTTTTTCATTGATTTGGATTTCGTCCAACGGAAGAGTGAGATCTTCTTTAGCAAAACATTTCTTCAAATTCGAGACGTGAAAAGTGTTATGTACAGCCGCGAGTTGTTGAGGTAGCTCTAGTTGGTAAGCTACTGGTCCGACACGATCTATAATCTTGAATGGTCCAATGTACCTTGGATTTAGTTTCCCCCGTTTACCAAATCGAACAACGCCTTTTCAAGGTGAAACCTTAAGCATGACCATTTCTCCAATTTCAAACTCTATATCTTTTCTTTTACTGTCCGCGTAGCTCTTTTGTCGACTCTGGGCGGTTTTCAATCGGTGTTGAATTTGGATGATTTTCTCGGTAGTTTCTTGTATTATCTTCGGACCCGTAATCTGTCTATCCCCCACTTCATTCCAACAAATTGGAGACCTGCACTTTCTACCATAAAGTGCCTCAAACGGCGCCATCTCAATACTAGAATGATAACTGTTGTTGTAGGAAAATTCTGCTAACGGTAGGTGTCGATCCCAACTGTTTCCAAAATCAATAACACATGCTCGTAGCATGTCTTCAAGCATTTGTATCGTCCTTTCGATCTGCCCATCAGTTTGTGGATGATAGGCAGTACTCATGTCTAGACGAGTCCCCAATGCTTGTTGCAACGTCTGCCAGAACCTTGAAACAAATCTACCATCCCTATCATAGATAATAGAGATGGGTATTCCATGTCTGGAGACAACCTCCTTCAAATACAATCGCGCTAACTTCTCCATTTTGTCATCTTCTCTCATTGGCAGAAAGTGTGCTGACTTGGTGAGACGATCAACTATTACCCAAATAGTATCATAACCACTTGCAGTCCTTGGCAATTTAGTAATGAAATCCATGGTAATATTTTCCCATTTCCATTCCGGAATTTCAGGTTGTTGTAGTAGACCTGATGGTTTCTGATGTTCAGCTTTGACCTTAGAACACGTCAAACATTCTCCTACATATTTAGCAATATCGGCTTTCATACCTGGCCACCAAAAATGTTTCTTAAGATCCTTGTACATCTTCCCAGTTCCAGGATATATTGAGTATCTGGTTTTATGAGCTTCTCTAAGTACCATTTCTATCATATCTCCAATTTTTTGTACCCAAATTCTTTCAGCCCTATACTGGGTTCCGTCTTCCCGAATATTAAGATGCTTCTCCGATCCTTTGGGTATTTCATCCTTTAAATTTCCCTCTTTTAAAACTCCTTGGTGCGCCTCCTTTATTTGAGTAGTAAGGTTAGTGTGAATCATTATATTCATAGATTTTACTCGAATGGGTTCTCTGTCCTTTCTGCTCAAGGCGTCGGCTACCACATTTGCCTTTCCCGGGTGGTAACGAATCTCAAAGTCATAATCATTCAACAATTCAATCCACCTACGCTGCCTCATATTCAGTTGTTTTCGATTAAATATGTGTTGAAGACTTTTGTGGTCGGTATATATAATACTTTTGACCCCATATAAGTAGTACCTCCAAGTCTTTAATACAAAAACAACCGCGCCTAATTCCAAATCATGCGTCATATAATTTTGCTCGTGAATCTTCAATTATCTAGACGCATAAGCAATCACCTTCGTTCGTTGCATTAATACACAACCAAGACCTTGCTTTGATGCGTCACAATAAATCACAAAATCATCATTCCCTTCAGGCAATGACAATATAGGTGCCGTAGTTAGCTTTTTCTTCAATAACTGAAACGCCTTCTCTTGTTCATCCTTCCATTCAAATTTCTTCCCTTTATGCATTAATGCAGTCAAGGGATTTGCTATTTTGGAGAAATCTTTGATGAATCTTCTGTAGTAACCAGCCAATCCTAAAAATTGACGTATTTGCTTCGGAGTTTTTAGGGTTTCCCACTTTTCAACGGTTTCGATCTTTGCCGGGTCCACCTGGATACCTTCTTTGTGCACTATGTGACCGAGGAATTGAACTTCTTCCAACCAAAATGCACACTTTGAAAACTTAGCGTACAGTTTTTCTTTCCTCAATACTTCTAGCACTTTTCTCAAATGTTCTTCGTGCTCTTGATCATTCTTTGAGTAAATAAGTATGTCATCGATGAAAACAATAACAAACTTGTCAAGATATGGCCCACACACTCGGTTCATAAGGTCCATGAACACAGCTGGTGTGTTAGTCAATCCAAACGGCATAACCATAAACTCGTAATGACCATAACGCGTCCTAAAAGTAGTTTTTGGAATATCATCCTCCTTTACTGACATTTGATGATATCCAGAAAGTAAATCGATCTTCGAATAAATAGACGAGCCTTGTAGTTGATCAAATAAGTCATCAATTCTCGGCAGTGGATAACGGTTTTTGATGGTAAGTTTGTTCAACTCTCTGTAGTCAATGCACAACCTAAATGTACCATCCTTCTTCTTGACAAAAAAAAACAGGAGCTCCTCATGGTGATGTGCTTAGTCGAATGAAATCACGTTCTAATAGTTCTTGCAGTTGGCTTTGCAGTTCTTTCATCTCGCTGGGTGCGAGTCTGTAAGGAGCACGAGCTATTGGTGCAGCTCCTGGTACAAGATCTATTTGAAATTCAACAGATCGATGTGGAGGTAGTCCCGGTAATTCTTTCGAAAATACATCAGGAAATTCTTTTGTGACGAAAATATCATTGATGCTCTTTTCTTCAGTTTGTACTTTCTTGACGTGTGCTAGAACAGCATAGCAACATTTTCTTATTAGTTTTTGTGCCTTCAAATTACTAATAAGATGTAGCTTCGTGTAGCCCTTTTCTCCGTACACCATTAAGGGTTCTCCTTCATCTCGTATAATGCGAATTGCTTTTTTGTAACATACGATCTCTGCTTTCATCTTCTTTAGCCTGTCCATGCCAACTATTACATCAAAACTCCCTAACTCTACTGGTATCAAATCAATCTTAAATATTTCGCTACCCAGTTTAATTTCTCGATTCCGGCATATATTATCTGCTGAAATTAATTTACCGTTTGCTAATTCGAGTAAAAATTTACTATCCAACAGCGTCAATGGACAACTTAATTTAGCATAAAAATCTCTACTCATATAGCTTCTATCCGTACCCGAATTAAATAAAACGTAAGCAGATTTATTGTCAATAAGAAACGTACCCGTAACAAGATCCGGGTCTTCCTGTGCCTCTGCCGCATTAATATTGAAAACTCTTCTGCGGCCTTGTCCATTCGTGTTCTCCTGGTTCGGTCAATTTCTAATAATGTGGCCCGGTTTTCCAGATTTATAACAAACTACATTGGCATAACTTGCTCTGACACTACTTGCTCCGCCATTACTCATTCCGACACCATTTGTTCCTTTTGTTCTGTTAACCCCTGGTCCGTAGACCTCACACTTCACCGCGCTATGACCATTTCTTTTACACTTGTTGCAAAATTTGGTGCAGAACCCCGAGTGATACTTTTCACACCATTGGCATAGCTGCTTCTGATTGTTGTTGTTGTTGCGGTTGTTATTGTTGTTGGGATGATTGTTGTAGTTGTTGTTGTTGTTTTGTCATTTGTTGTAGTTGCGATTGATGTTGCGATTGTTGGGATTGTTGTTGTTATATTGGTGACTCTTATCACCGTTTTCCTCCCACTTTCTTTTGACTAGCTTCACGTTGGCCTCTTCGGCTGCCTGTTCTTTAATTCTTCCCTCAATCTGGTTCACTAGTTTGTGAGCCATTCTACATGCCTTTTGTATGGAGGCAGGCTCGTGTGAACTTATATCTTCTTGGATTCTCTCCGGTAACCCTTTCACAAACGCGTCGATCTTCTCTTCCTCATCTTCGAACTCTCTCGGACACAATAGGCACAATTCTGTGAATCGTATTTCGTACGAAGTAATATCGAATCCCTGTGTTCGTAACCCTCTAAGTTCTGACTTGAGCTTATTGACCTCGGTTCTGGGACGGTACTTCTCGTTCATCAAGTGCTTGAATGCCGACCACGGTAGTGCGTAAGCAGCATTGTGTCCTACCTGTTCAAGATAGGTGTTCCACCATGTTAACGCAGTACCTGTGAAGGTATGCGTAGTGTACTTAACTTTGTCCTCTTCAGTAAACTTACTTATGGCAAACACCGATTCGACTTTCTCGGTCCACCGTTTCAATCCAATTGGTACTTCGGTTCCATCAAATTCCAAAGATTTGCAGGCAGTGAATTCTTTGTAGGAGCATCCTACACGATTTCTTGCACCGTTAGCTGCATTGCTAGATTCAGAGTTATTGTTGGTATGAAGCGCAGCCTGTACTGCGGCTATGTTTGTAGCAAGAAAGGTACGAAATTCCTCTTCGCTCATATTCATGGTCTGTCGAGTAGTCGGTGCCATTTCCTTCAAAATAGCCAATTGAATCGAGTTAATCATACAGAATATTAAGAGTAGTCAATAGTATTTCGTAGCATAATATGAACTCATTTATAAAAGCTTTTTCTTCATATTAGCGTTTTATAAGTTTAAATTCGGGTACTACCTACCCGTTAAGTTCATACTTAGTAGCTAATATACAATTCAACTACTACAATTCCATATGAAAAACTGATAATAATATATCACATACAAATATTCTTCAAACTTACAACTTTGCTATATTACATAGGACATGAAATATAGTACACTTTGATACAAGACAGTTTTGAAGATAAATCTAGTTAATACGCAAGTTATTCAGCAAAGGAAATAAAGACAAGTAATTCATAAGTCCAGAAACAAGTCATGCATTCTGGTTTTACTAAGACGACTTCCCATCCTTGGTCTTGTGGAAAATAACCGTTATGACCACTGGCTAGGCAGCATGTTGTAATGTCGTCAAAAGGACGAGGGTTTCGTAATGTCCAACAGCCTCGTAATAATCTAAAAACCTTGTTTCTCACCCCAACTACTGAAACCGTCACTTGTGGGAAGGTTTTATTTAAAAGTTGCAATCCGATGTTCTTTTTCTCACTTTGGTAAGAAGCGAACATCACTAACCCGTAAGCATAACATGCTTCTTTATGTTGCATGTTAGAAGCTCTTTCTAATTCACGAAATCCTATGTTGGGATATGTTGAGTCAAAATAGGTTCTTAACCCGTAGCGTAAAATTGCATTTGGGTTCCCCACATTTAACGCTTTAAAGAAAACACGGCGTAACTTACGGTCTCCCTAATGTGATATACCCCACCTATCAAAGGAAGGCCTTTTATAAATTAAGGCATTTCTGAAAAGTCTGTCAAATGTTTGACAAGTTAATTTCGCCATAACTAAATATGCTGATGAATTCTGACCGACTCTAGACAAGATTTCCTCAATCATATCCTCTGATAAGTCTTCTAAAATATTCGGTTGTCTACCCTTAACGTCCATTTTGTTTTTATACTGTAAAATAGACAAGGATTAGATTCGTAAAATATAATTAACAAACAATACAAGCAATTTTTACATAGAACATAAAAGTACAAGCACACTACAATACATATAATACACAACATGATTACAACCCTCTAATCTGAATCACTGGTTTCTTCTTCTTCGGACTTGGTTCGTTTTCCTAATTTTCTAGGAATATATGGTGTTCCTCTAATACGAGCCGTCGTTTTCCACAATGGTTTAGAAAAACCTGGTGGTTTAGAGGTTCCTGGGTCATTGTTACATTTTAGGAAATACGGATGTTGCTGATACATATAAAGTTCATCGGGGTTGGAATCAGGTTTCTCTATTTTTATACCTTTTCCCTTATTATTTTCTTTCGTTTCATTAAATTGGGTTGAGGTAATTTCTATAACATCATCGAAATCCTCATCGGGATCTGATTCATCGAAAAATTGGTAATCTTCCCAATATTTTGCTTCCTCGGCGGAAACACCATTGACCATTATTAACTTTGGTCCGTTGGTTGAGGATTTTCTTTTATTTAATCGATTTACTATAGGTATCAATATTTCTTCCTCCGAAACCTCTTCTTCTTCTGGTTCCTCCTCTTCTGGTTCCTCTTCTTCCGGTTCCTCCTCTTCCGATTCCTCCTCTTCCGGTTCCTCTTTGGGAATTTGTGAATCTTTCCAAAATATATTCGACTCTTCATTATTATTAGGTGAATCAATGGGATTTGTACTAGAGGTAGACATCTATTACACAATATCAAACACGTTAAGAGATTAATATATCACATAATATTTACATGTTATAATATATAGTTTCCAACAACAAAAAAATGTTAAGCAATCGTTTTTGAAGAAAAACACGGTCGAAGTACAGACTCACTAATGCATCCTAACAAACTCGGTAAGACACGCTAATGCAATTTTCTGATTCTCTAAGACCAACGCTCTGATACCAACTGAAATGTCCCGTTCATATTGATTATAAACGTTCCATATTAATTGATTTCGTTGCGAGGTTTTGACCTCTATATGAGACGTTTTTCAAAGACTGCATTCATTTTTAAAACAACCATAACCTTTATTTTATCAATAAAGGTTTCAAAAGCATTACGTAGATTATCAAATAATGATAATCTAAAATATACTGATTACACACGACCATTACATAATTGTTTACAATAGAAATATATTACATCGACATATGTTTCTTGAATGCAGTTTTTACACAATATCATACAAACATGGACTCCAAATCTTGTCCTTATTTTAGTATGCAACAGCGGAAGCTCTTAGTATTCACCTGAGAATAAACATGCTTTAAACATCAACAAAAATGTTGGTGAGTTATAGGTTTAACCTATATATATCAAATCGTAACAATAGACCACAAGATTTCATATTTCAATACACATCCCATACATAGAGATAAAAATCATTCATATGGTGAACACCTAGTAACCGACATTAACAAGATGCATATATAAGAATATCCCCATCATTCCGGGACACCCTTCGGATATGATATAAATTTCGAAGTACTAAAGCATCCGGTACTTTGGATGGGGTTTGTTAGGCCCAATAGATCTATCTTTAGGATTCGCGTCAATTAGGGTGTCTATTCCCTAATTCTTAGATTACCAGACTTAATAAAAAGGGGCATATTCGATTTCGATAATTCAACCATAGAATGTTGTTTCACGTACTTGTGTCTATTTTGTAAATCATTTATAAAACCGGAATGTATTCTCATCCCAAAAATATTAGATTTTAAAAGTGGAACTATAACTCACTTTCACAGATGCCACAGATGCCACAAACATCACTCTGGTTATTGTAATGTGGTGTGCAACAATTGTAATCGAAAAGGTCATCTTGCTGAAGATTGTAGGGTTCCCGCTACAAATACAAACGGTACCAAGACTCCTGCCACCAATGCAAATAGAACTGCCTTGGCCACTGTTACTTGTTATGGGTGTGGGAAACAGGGTCATTATAAGAGTCAGTGCCCGAATCCAGAGAAGAATAACGGATCTGCACGTGGAAGAGCATTTGTTATTAATGCTAGAGAGGCGTATGAAGACCCGGAGCTTGTTATGGGTACGTTTACCATTAATAACTTATCCGCATCTATTATATTTGATACTGGTGCCGATAGAAGTTACGTGTGTAGAGACTTTCACGCTAAATTGAATTTTTCATTATTACCTCTAGATGCTAAGTACATGATTGAGTTAGCTAATGGTAAACTAATTAAAGCCGATAAAATTTGCCGTGATTGTAAAATAAATTTAGCCGGAGAAACATTTAAGATTGATTTGATACCCGTAGAATTAGGAAGTTTTGATGTAATAGTCGGCATGGACTGGATGTCCAAAATAGGAGCTGAAGTTGTGTGCGCCAAGAAGGCAATTCGCATTCCTCGTAAGGATAGAACGCCATTAATGATTTATGGAGAGAAGGGTAACTCAAAGCTAAAACTCATTAGTTGTTTGAAAGCTCAAAAGTGCTTGAAGAAAGGGTGCTATGCTATCCTAGCACATGTTAATAAAGTCGAAACGAAGGAAAAAGTGAAGAGCATCAACGACGTGCCTGTGACAAGAGATTTTCCTGAAGTATTTCCGGAAGAGTTGCCGGGATTACCTCCATTTAGATCTGTAGAATTTCAAATAGATCTAGCACCAGGAGCTTCACCAGTGGCTCGTGCTCCATATAGACTTGCACCATCTGAGATGAAAGAGTTACAAAGCCAGTTACAAGAATTACTGGACCGTGGTTTCATTCGACCGAGCACTTCACCGTGGGGAGCTCCGATTTTATTCGTCAAGAAGAAAGATGGATCTTTCCGAATGTGTATAGATTATCGTGAATTAAATAAGTTAACTATCAAGAATCGGTATCCACTACCGAGAATTGATGACTTATTTGATCAATTGCAAGGATCATGTGTGTACTCGAAAATCGACTTAAGATCGGGCTATCATCAATTACGTGTCAAAGAAGAAGATATTCCGAAAACTGCTTTTCGGACACGCTACGGTCATTATGAATTTTTGGTCATGCCGTTTGGGTTGACTAATGCGCCAGCTGTATTCATGGACCTCATGAATCGAGTTTGAAGTCCGTATTTAGATAAGTTTGTTATCGTTTTCATTGACGATATTCTTATCTATTCCAAGAGTGAGCAAGAGCATGAGCAGCATTTAAGGTTGGTATTAGAATTGTTAAGAAAAGAACAGTTATACACCAAATTTTCTAAGTGTGCATTTTGGTTGAAAGAAGTGCAATTTCTTGGCCACGTTGTTAGTAGCAAAGGAATTCAGGTTGATCCAGCTAAAATTGAGGCCATTGAAAAATGGGAGACTCCTAAGACACCAACGCAGATACGCCAATTTTTGGGTTTAGCTGGTTATTATGGAAGGTTTATTCAAGATTTTTCCCGAATAGCTAAACCATTAACAGCGTTAACGCAAAAAGGGAAGAAGTACGAATGGACTTCTGAGCAAGAGAGTGCATTTCAATTACTGAAGAAGAAGTTGACTACAGCACCTATTTTATCATTACCTGAAGGGAACGATGATTTCGAGATATATTGTGACGCTTCGCGACAAGGTTTTGGTTGCGTCCTTATGCAATGGAAGAATGTTATAGCATACGCATCCCGACAATTGAAGATTCACGAGCGGAATTATACGACGCATGATTTAGAATTGGGAGTAGTAGTGTTTGCATTGAAGATATGGAGACACTATTTATATGGGGTTAAATGCACTGTGTTTACTGATCATAAAAGCCTTCAACATATTTTTGATCAGAAACAGCTGAACATGAGGCAACGTAGGTGGGTCGAGCTGATAAACGACTATGATTGTGAGATTCACTATCATCCCGGGAAAGCGAATGTAGTGGCCGACGCTCTAAGCAGAAAGGAACGGGAACCAATTCGAGTACGAGCAATGAACATAAAAATTCGCATGAATCTCAACTCACAAATCAAAGAGGCTCAACGAGAAGCTCTTACTAAAGAAAACATAGGAAATGAAATAATGAAGAAGTATGATAAGCAACTCGTTATGCGGGAAGACGGAATTCGATATTTTGCAAACCGTATTTGGGTACCGAAGTTGGGTGGATTAAGGAAGTTGATATTGAATGAGGCACATAAGACAAGATACTCGATACATCCTGGAGTTGGAAAGATGTATCAAGATCTTAAGACGCATTATTGGTGGCCTAATTTAAAGACAGATGTTGCAACATATGTTGGGGAATGTTTAACTTGTTCCAAAGTCAAAGCAGAACACCAGAAGCCGTCAGGGTTACTTCAACAACCAGAAATCCCAGAATGGAAATGGGATGGTATTACCATGGATTTCATCACAAAGTTACCTAAGACTGCCTGGGGTTATGACACCATTTGGGTAATAGTTGATCGTCTCACCAAATCTGCACATTTCTTGCCTATAAAGGAAATGGATAGAATGGAGAAACTATTACGATTATACATAAAGGAAATTATTTCAATGCATGGAATACCTATTTCCATTATATCCGATCGTGATAGTAGATTTACATCAAAGTTTTGGCAATCACTACAGGAAGCCCTGGGAACCCGTTTGGATATGAGCACCGCATACCATCCGCAAACTGACGGGCAGAGTGAAAGAACAATTCAGACTCTTGAAGACATGCTCAGGGCATGTGTGATCGATTTTGGAAATGGATGGGATAAATATCTACCATTAGCAGAATTCTCATATAATAATAGTTATCATACGAGCATTAAAGTTGCACCATTCGAAGCACTGTATGGAAGGAAGTGTAGATCCCCTATCTGTTGGAATGAAGTAGGAGATCGACAATTAACTGGTCCCGAGATCATCCATGAAACTACTGAGAAGATAGTGCAAATCAAGGAGAGATTGAAAACAGCCCGTAGTCGCCAAAAGAGCTACGCGGATGTCCGAAGGAAACCATTAGAGTTTCAGATCGGTGACATGGTTATGCTAAAGGTGTCACCTTGGAAAGGTGTAATACGTTTTGGAAAAAGGGGTAAACTGAACCCAAGGTATGTAGGCCCGTTCAAGATCATCGAACGCATCGGACCGGTAACTTATCGACTCGAGTTACCACAACAACTCGCCGGAGTACATAATTCATTTCACGTCTCAAACCTCAAGAAATGTCTTGCAAAGGAAGATCTCACCATTCCTCTTGAAGAAATCCAAGTCGATGAGAAACTACAATTCATAGAAGAACTAGTCGAAATCATGGACCGTGAAGTTAAACGGCTCAAGCAGAGCAACATACCAATCGTTAAGGTTCGTTGGAATGCTCGAAGAGGTCCCGAGTTTACTTGGGAACGAGAGGATCAGATAAAACAAAAGTACCCACATTTGTTTCCCGACAACGCAAAATAGGTACAACTTTAAAATTTCGGGACGAAATTTATTTAACGGGTAGGTACTGTAACGACCCGGATTTTTTCCGATCGTTTTATACTTATGAGATTAATATTTACATAAAATAAACCTTACCAACATGATAAGCAATCCAAACTGTTGAGACTTATGTTTTTGAAAAGAGTTTCACACAACGTTTGACCGTCCAATTTGACCGATGATATCACGAACTATATAACACACGATAATTATACGATTATGTATATGTACATATCTATACATATTTAACATGATTTAAGGATGGTTTAACATTTCATTGTGAACTAACAACAATGAGTTATAAGTATACTTTGAGACCACTAACTTAAGTTTTCAAAACGATAACTATATGTAACGTTCTTTGACATATATACTTACGATTATGTGGAGTACACACTTGTTTGAACTTATCTTGATTATGGCGGGGTCTAAGGGGCAGAGCCCCTGGTTGGGGTCGAGCTGCCAGGTCAGCTTGGAAATTTTTTTTTTGGGCTAACATTGCTTTATTAAAAATGTCTTAAAATTTTATTTTGGCCCGGTTTGACCCAAAAATAAAAGCCCAGTTTTGAGCCTCTTTTACAGTTATAAACCCGTCCATATTTGAATTCTCGTTCCGATTCCTCAAAATTTCTACAAGTATATGTAGGGTATATGTAACCGTATCATACCCAGCTTCTATACGTATTTACTATTGGTATATACCAACAATAAACTTCAATGATCAGCCACTAGACATGATGTTACATGTAGGAACCAGCCATTTAACCTCATGTGTGACTTTTGTGCAAGAAAACAAACTAAATCTCCTATATATCCATCCCATAATCATGCTATTTTGCACACACACACATACAATTTCATTTCCAATTTTCTTTCAAGTTAATTCACTCCCTAATCTCTCTTCATTTACCTACTCAAGAACGTATCAATATAGTCATCCGATTTCAAGGAGATTACTTCCAATCTTTCAATCCCACTCCACCACTCTTTTGATTCCAAGATTTTTCTTACCTTTTCTAGTAGCTTTGTCCAAGTAACTTGAGGTAGTAACCTTATTCATAACCTTATTCGATTCATATTTATATAGCTATCTTATTTTGTGTTGTAAAATTTTAACAACAAGAACATAGTTTGAGTGATTTCAAACTTGTTCGCAAACTAAATAGATCCTTCTAATTTGATTTTTAAAAAAAAAACACTTCAAGACCTGTAATATATCATATTATGACAAAATCGGATTAATCATATCTTGGCTAATTAACATAATATTTAATATATATTTACTTATGATTTGATTTTATATATTTCAGGACCACCCGTAAACAACACGAGAAGATTAATCATAAGACCTCATGATTGTACGCAACACGTCATTTGACAACACGGTACTTTATGTACGCAACACGTCATTTGACAACATGGTACCATGGGTCAAGATTAATTCTGATCAATACGAATACGATGGGGTCTTTATTTATTTTATTTAAGCAACTAATTGTGGACCACTAACATCGGACTGCTAACTACGGACTAAGAAAATATTAAAAGTATTAAAAGTATATATATATATATATATATATATATATATATATATATATATATATATATATATATATATATATATATATATATACATACATATATATATATATAACGATTACTTGAAAAGAAAATATGTTGATATATTATATATATGGTTAGGTTTGTGATATCAATCGGAGACCAAGTCGTGATAAATACCTTCAAGGCAAAAGTGAGTATATAGTCCCACTTTTAAACTCTAAATATTTCGGGATGAGAATACATGCATTTTATGATTTACGTTATGGACACAAGTGATTAAAAATATATATTCTACGTTGAGTTGTACCACTGGCATACTTCCTTGTAACTTGGTAACTATTATTTACATGAGGTATTGTAAACGCGAATCCTGTTGATAGATCTATCGGGCCTGACAACCCCAACCGGACTGGACGACCAGTATTCAACGGTTGCACAGTACTTCATTTCGGTGACTACACTTGGTACGGTGTAGTAAGATTTCATAATAAAGGGAATATGCGACGTTGATTAAATGTTAAGTATGGTTATCAAGTGCTCAACAACTTAGAATATTTTTATTAAAACGTTTATATATGAAATCTTGTGGTCTATATTTATAACGCTGCCGGCATTAAACCTATATCTCACCAACTTTATGTTGACGTTTTAAGCATGTTTATTCTCAGGTGATAACTAAAAGCTTCCGCTGCAACATGTTGAATTTAAGCAAGATCTTGAGTATGTATATTTGTGTCAAAAATAAAACTGCATATCGGAGGATTTGTAATGTAAAATATGTTGGAGGTCGTATTGTTATTATCACATGTAAAGTTTGTAAGTCTAAGATTATCGCTAAACGATAATCATTATTAAGTTGTTTAAACCTTGTATATGTAATAAAAGCTATGGTTTGTATTGTAAAAACGAATGCAGTTTTTGAAAAATGTCGCATATAGAGGTCAATACCTCGCGATGAAATCATATGTTATTGTATTCGTCCTTATGGTTAAGGTCGAGTTATGACAACTAAGATCTAGGTGCTTTAGAATTTTGCGACGCCGTTTTTAGTTTTTAGTTCCTTTTTAAGTTATTGCCATTTGGGATATAGTATTTCTTTTAAGCTTTAATATTTTTAGACGCAACTTTTAATTTTTAGTTTTTAGTTCCTCTTTAAGTTTCGACGCGCTACTTTCTTATTTTTATTTTTCAACGCCTATTATTTTTCAATCTTTTATTTTTCGACGTTTTTCGACGCGCTCTTTTTCTTTCTTATTTCTCGCCATTCTAGTTTTTAGGACTTAGAATTTTCTCTATTTCTTATCTAATATTTCTTTAAATTTCAAACGAAAAATTGTTTTAAGTGGTTAAATTGATAGACATCCAAATTTTCTGCTTCGTAGTAATAGTTGGATTTGTTAGTGGCTGAGTTGTGAGCTTCCGATTTAAAGGGTTCTAGCTCCCTGCTGCATCTATTGGCTATTCGAAACGTGGGCAAAAGCAGAAAAGTCTATTAATTTGATAACTTATATAATTTTTATTTTTATAACTAATAGGATAATTAAGTAAATGCACCACATTGTAGCTAAAATTTGGTAATAAGCGCATTATGGAAAATCTCGAGAATATTTTGGAAACTCTTTATGACATCCGAAATCAATTTAATCAATACTCTCAAATGGGTATTGATAAAAATTCGTTCCGTCAATCTTGGATCACGAATGACGAAACAATAACTGGTTGTGAAATCTGTGGAGATTATCATTCAACATGGGAATGTTATTATTATGTTCCTATGGAAAATTACGCACCCATGGAACCTGAATGGAATGATTATGAAGAATACAATTCAAATTGGGATTATTCCCAAGAATATATCCAAACTCAACAACCAGAGGACGAGGAAAATTATGTGTCTGAAAATTCTTTAGATTATATGAAAATCAAACTCGAAGAACTTGATGCTCAAACTGAACAAATGAGAGAGTTTGTAAATAGGCAAGCTGAAACTCTATCAGATTACACACCTGTTGATCTAAGGAGTCGTGTGCAAGAAAATCTCATATCATCGGATTTTGATGAATTCGAGAGCTCCGAAATCACCAACTATCCCGATGATACTTTTTATTCAGCTTTACCAATTTCACAACATATCGACACATTAGCCTCTACCGACGAAATCATCAATCCATCAATGGATGAAGAAGAAGTAAGGATGACAAATTGGTACTCTTGGGAAAACGATAACGTTGAAAATTTTACCCCCGAAACCAAAGTGGTGGAACCGATAAGGACCGTTAATGAAGAAGAATTTGCTTCAATCCAGCCACAACCTTCCAACCCAATATTCTCAATAGACGAGTCATCTACCGAAGATGAACTACGAGCTGTAATAGATAATGACACCTCGGATTTCACCCAATTGGGTAATAGAGGTGAAACCTTTAATCCCGAGAATAAAAGGAAGGAATTGTTAGGAATTGTCCACCCTATAATATGTATGTCGGTGTATATCGATCCATTTGACCAAGAACCAGAAAAGAGACATATCCATTTACTAAAAGCTACACTTAAAAAAGAATTAAGTAGTGACGATCGGGTGATTCTAAACTTTAAAATCATTGATATATTATACACCACCCGAGATGTAAATAACTGGCTCACTATTTTAATTCGTGGAACTTATTCTACCGACTTCACATGTCGTCAGCTAAGTGTGGGGAAGTCTAACCCCACTTAACGTTAAATTAGGGGTTCGGATTAGTGCATAACTCGTTAATAAAAATACATGATGAGTTAGGGTAAAAGACGTATTTTCAAATATTAGATAACAGTTCAGAAAAGCAACCGTTTTTGAAGAAAAACATGTGTGATAAAACAAGAAGGAATGAACGATGAGGCGCGCCATCTATCATTCGACGAGCTTTGTAATTACAAACTGGGTATTTTTAATCACTTTTCTACACTTATCACCTTCATGAATTTATAATTATAGTCTGATTTCATGCAAATGAGGGCATTGCATGATCTCAAGTGTGGGGAAGGGTTATAAATTCTCTCGGGTTTGCACTTAGTTTATTTTCTAAATTTTATGAAAATTTTAAAAAAAATTAAACTAAATGAATTCAAAATCATGTTTATACATATTTATGAACGATGAAAACTAGGTGTTAATACCGAAATTATCGTTACCTCGGAAAGGACATAAATTGAGAAACAACTAAAACGCTTGAATTTATTTATTAAGATATAAAAAGACGCATAAAAAAAGCCAAGTGTGGGGAGAAAGTACCAAGTTATTCAATTAAAAACTATCTATCACATGTTTCTGTAAAGTTATTGCAGGTGCTTTTGTTTTTGACTAAATTAACTGTTTTACCCGATTTATTGTAATACTTTTGAAAGAATAGATGGATCTACACGATGAATCAATTCCATCATTAAAAGGAAGTAAAGTCTTCTGAAAAGGAAACGCGCTTCTTGATTTAGGTTAAGAAGTTGTCGTCCAGACCAGCTGTAGGTTGATGAAAAATCTAGAAAAGTCATCTCTAAAATCAGCAGGAAATCCACGGACCTCAGCATCAAACAGGGTCACCATGTGGTCAGACTTATCCTAACCATGAAAGGATCTGTCTCGTAAAATGGGGAGGGCGCCGTGCAAATTAGCTTGATAAGACTAATGAATCAGACCCCCAGAAAGGATAATCTCCTTAAAGATTAAAAATCAGCTTTTAAGCCTGATATTACTCAATCCTTGAGATTGGCCTTAAAGATTGAGAATTCAAACTCATGGAATTCAATGATATTTAAACTCGAGCTTGAACGAGAAAATATTTTGATCAAATTACAAACCGATTTGTTTTCTGAAAACCTATTTTCAATGCGTTCATTACCATTTAACGTAAAATCCTAGGAATTCACCTGGAATTCATTAGGTCACCTGAACCAAATCGGGTGTCAACCGTAAGAACGGTGGTTGCATAGCATGGTCGGAGACAGGACCTTGTGCCAGACCAAAAAATTATAGGATGATCTTTACTATTGCTCCTACAAAGGATAGTAATAGCATCCGACACATTTTTGGACCATAATCAAATGCATGTCATTAGACATTGCCTTAACAGTTTCTTGTTCATCGCTTTCCTTTACAACCGGACGGTAGTTTACCAAAAGGTAATATACGGGACAAGTAAACTGGACGTGTTGCTTTCCTAATACAAGGTTAGCAAGTGGGTAACACAAAACCGCAAATGTTGAGCTAAAATTTTCAAATCTGAAACCCACAAAACCCACAAAAATATTTTGCAACACCGGTGAAGGGTTATTCCGAAAAACTTATCTAGGGTAAAAGCTAGATTGAATTTTCAAATGATCAAATGTTTTCATAAAGATCCAATTTCCTTAATGGATCTAAATTTTTATAGTCATGTGGGACTGTAAACCACATTGTTACTATCATTGTTTATACCACTGCATCAAAATCACTGATGTATAAAGTGTGTGAATAAAAAAAAGTGATTCGAGTGAAGTGTGATTTTAATTTCAAGTTATGTATTGCTTGAGGACAAGCAACGTTCAAGTGTGGGGATATTTGATAGTGCTCCAAATGAACATATATTTTGTAGCAATATCCTCCCAATATGTAAATTATTTAGTTGTAATTGTCTTATTTTAAGTTGTAATCGTTTATATTAAATAAGTGCGAAGACAAAAAGCAAAAACGAAGATTTGAAGATGCAAACGTCCAAAATGCTCAAATGTACAAGATATAATCCAAGTGTTTCAATTTATTGATAAGAAACGTCTAAAAATGAGAAGAGTACAAGTTGCGGAACGCAAAGTACAAGATATTAAATTACACGAAAGGACGTTCGAAAATTCAGAACCGGGACCTGAGCCAACTATCAACGCGTGACGCAACGGGCCTAAAATTACAAGTCAACTATGCACAAGAATATAATATAATATTTAAATAATTATATAAATTATTTATATATTATATATATATAATAAATATGTCGACAAAGCTAGGATCCAAAATTTGGTGAGCTGGATCCAGTAACTCTGCACTCGCGGAGCTGTGAAGGCTTAAACCTCCGCACTCGTGGAGCATCCAAAATCAGAAATGTCCTATAAATGCAACGAGCTTCTGCCGAGTTAAAAACACAAAAAAATAAATAATACTCCCTTTGTAATAATAATATATATATATATATAATATATATATATATATATATATATATATATATATATATATATATATATATATATATATATATATATATATAGTATAGGTTAGTTTTATATTAGTTAGTTTGGGTTATGTTAAGGTTATTTTACGGGTTTTTGAAGTCGAAATTCTGTCCGTGTAACACTACGCGATAAATAATCAATGTAAGTTATGTTCTCCTTTTTAAAATTAATGTCTCGTAACTAAGTTATTATTATGCTTATTTGAGCCAAAGTAATCGTGATGTTTGACTAAAAATATTAAAATTGGGTAATTGGGCTTTGTACCATAATTGGGGTTTGGACAAAAGAACGACACTTGTGGAAATTAGACTATGGGCTATTAATGGGCTTTATATTTGTTTAACTAAATGATAGTTTGTTAATTTTAATATAAAGATTTACAATTGGACGTACCTATAAATAACCATATACACTCGATCGGACACGATGGGCGGGATATTTATATGTACGAATAATCGTTCATTTAACCGGACACGGGAATAGATTAATAGTCTATGAAATTATTAAAACAGGGGTGAAATTATGTACAAGGACACTTGGCATAATTGATAACAAAGTATTAAAACCTTGGATTACACGCAGTCGATATCCTGGTGTAATTATTAAACAAAGTATTAAGACCTTGTTAAAGTTTAAGTCCCCAATTAGTTGGAATATTTAACTTCGGGTATACGGATAATTTGACGAGGACACTCGCACTTTATATTTATGACTGATGGACTATTATGGACAAAAACCAGAGGGACATATTAAATAATCCAGGACAAAGAACAATTAACCCATGTGAATAAACTAAAATCAACACGTCAAACATCATGATTACGGAAGTTTAAATAAGCATAATTCTTTTATTTCATATATAATTCCTTTATTTTCATACTTAATTGCACTTTTAATTATCGTACTCTTTAATTATCGCAATTTTATTTTATCTCACTTTTATTTATCGCAATTTCATTATCGTTATTTACTTTACGCTTTAAATTAAGTCTTTTATTTATTTAATATTTTACATTAGGTTTTAACTGCGACTAAAGTTTTAAAAATCGACAAACCGGTCATTAAACGGTAAAAACCCCCTTTTTATAATAATAATATTACTTATATATATATTTGTATTTTTATAATTTAAACTAATATAGCGTTAAGCTTTGTTTAAAAGATTTCCCTGTGGAACGAACCGGACTTACTAAAAACTACACTACTGTACGATTAGGTACACTACCTATAAGTGTTGTAACAAGGTTTAGGTATATCCCATTTGTAAATAAATAATTAAAACTTGTGTATTATTTCATCGTATTTCGCATTAAAAATATTGTACTATTTCGTACCCCCAAGCTGCACACATCAGCAGGAACACCCCAATTTTGGTTTGGCACCACTCTTTGATTAAATAAATAGAATTATGTGTTCCCTAGCTGTTGACAAAGTATAACCCATGTCTGAACATGCGTTAAACTTCTGCATTCCCACGTGGTCTTGTAAGGTCACTTGTCAGCCGCCGATGCGTGTCCTTTTCTGTTCAACTTTGTCTTTGACTTCTGTTGAATATTACAATTGATGTAGACCACTCAGGAAACTACTATGCTTATAATGGAGCATAGCTATCTTGTGTAGTAAGCTGCATTCCAGCTGTGCTGGTTCTTCATTGCTGAGACACTTGATATTCTTGAACTGCTGAGTACACATCCTTTGCTGATTGAAGAACATTGTCTACCTTGTGCTGGTAGACTGAGTAGCAAACTACACTCGACACAGCAATATCTGCTGTCTATACATAAACAAACTTGTGCTGGCTGCACATAATATTTTAGTGCAAATAAATTACAGTTTTGTCATAATTAAATCCTTAATTATTTTGGGGACTCAACAATCTCCCCCTATTTGATGATGACAAAACCTATGACACATAGAGAAAATACTAAAGCAAGCACAGAGGGACCTAATAAAAAATAGGCAGTAAATTTGTCCCTTTTAAGTTTATTTTTGGGATCTTTTGCTGAGTTATCTATACCTTATAATTTGATATGATTTTGAAGATAAACTCATTTCACTTTCATTACAGCATAGTATATACAGTAATTACAAGAACATCATAATGAAAAATGAAATAAACAAAAGATAAAATTTGAGCACTAGAGGGCTATCTATCTTTATCTTTAGCTAATTCCTCTTCAGATAGCTCCTCTTGTTTGATTTTCCAGGCTTCAGGAAATAGGATAAGTATATCAGCAGGATCAAATACAGGGATATGAGGAGGTAGAATGATGGGACCTCTTCTTTGTGGGCCTTCACCAGTAGATTTCTTTCCTTTAAGTTTTTGAGAAAGTACTTCTTCTACATTTACTACTGGTGCATTCCCAAATTTTGTAGCTTTATTGAAGAGCTCTTGGAGTTTTAGCTTCAATGTCTTTTTAATACCACTTTCAGCTTTACCAATGAAGTACTCCAATATCTCCATCCATTCACTGAATCCTTAGGATCGTAACTCATCATAATTTATCCTTTCTTGAACATTATTCTCCCTGCTGACATTGAAAGCTCTTTTTGAGCCTCTGTGCACTTTGATGATCTTGCTGGGATTTGATTTTCTATTCATTACATCATTATACCTGCTCCTATAATAATGATCAGATAGTTCTAAGGGTCGGGCAGTTTCTATAGGAGCAGTAGCAAGTGCTTTTTCAGCAGCTTCTAGTTCATCAAGGGCCTTATCCTGTTCCTTAATAATGGCTTTAGCTAATTTTAGGGACTCAGCCTCTTGCTTTCTTTTAGCAGCTAATTTGTCTTCTACTTCCTGAAGCCTTAACCTCTCAGCAAGTTCAGCATCAGCAGCCTCCATTCTTTGCCTTTCAGCTTCTAAGACCAACAGATAATCATCGGTAGTAATTTTCAGGGACTTTGCTGTTTCAATCATCTTTCTACCCTCTTTAGTTCTAAGGGCAGCACGATACTCCCTTAGATCCATACCCAGCTGGCGAACCTCTTGAAATTGAGCTTTCTCCTCATCACTAGAGAGCCTTTGACCACTGTTATTTAAGTATACACCAATTTCAATGCCATAAGTCAAGGCAGTGATGTAGAGTGGTTGATCAAGAGGATGATGCAGCAATCTAACTTGGCGTATCCTTTCATTAATAGCTGCTTGTCTTTGCTCAAGCAACTCTGGTACAGTGATCTCCAGCATGTAAGCATCTCTTTCATCTGGATTCATTCTAAATAGATCTGGTTCACCACGGGCAACTGAATCATCTTCCTAAGTTCTGTGCTTACCATGACGTTTTGGGGAAGATAGATGATACATGATTGATTCACCTATGCCAGATGAACTCACTGGAAACTGGTTAACACGATTATCCTGTGTTCTATTAAAATAAGTGAGGGTCCGGGGAGAGATAGGTTATTGAACAAATATGTGATCTCCACTACCCTAGACTATAAAGTCAGCAGGATTAACCGTATCATCATCTTGATTAGTACCCAGCACATCCACCTTTGCTGGGTCTTCAACACTTGTTTCACCCAGCAGCACACTACTGGCTGGGTCTTCATTTACAGCACTCCTTGCTGTGTCTTCAGTACTAGCTGACTGATTAGTATCAGCTGGCACAACTGCCTCAGTATCTTAATCAGCTGCCTCAAATAAGAGTCCTTTCCTTAAGGGCTGGTTATCCCTAGGAGCAGATTTCACCCTTTATTTGTCAATTGGCTTGGGTTCAGCTGATAGTTCTTGTGTTGATACTGGTTCTTGTGGTGGCAGATAGGGAACAATAGCAAGATTCTCCCCCTGAACATCAACATCTGCTGGCTGTTGTTGTGTAGCTGGCTGAGTAGACGATACTGGTCGAGAAGATGAGCTGGTTTCTAACATTGCATCTATCCATTTCATAAATACATCAGCTCTAACTCCTCCTGACTCAGTAGAAGCTAAATAGTCTTTCATCTCTTCAGGAGTCATCTTCTTTATTCTATCTGCTCGCTCAGCATACAGCTTGGCTTTCTTTTTATCATACTTGATCATGAACTTAGCATTTCTTTTCAGGGTAGCCCTTTTATATTCTTCAATGTTGATCAGATCATCATCAATTTCACGCTTATCAGGAGTGAGGGTTCGTCTATGCTCCATTTTAAGTCTTTTTAGAGCAGCATAGGCCCTAAACTTAGCGTTGAAAGCAACATCTAATTCCTGATGTCTCTTCTGATGTCTCTCCATTTTTCTTTTCAATTTACGTTCAATGGTTTGAGAGACAGCAAAAGATTCAGCAACAGCCAATTCAGAAATGTCACTGGGCATACTGCCAGAACCAATATCATCCACTGATGTGGTAGACATACTGGGTTAAGATTCACCAGCTGCCTGTACACCAGCTTCAGTATGAGCGTTGCTGGGCTTAGTGCCAGTACCATCACCACCATCATCACCATCTCTCCTTTGCTATTTAGGAGCCTTTTCATGCTCATGCTCCCCCTCATATTGTTTTCTCTTCTTGGACTTCTTTCTAGACTTCTTCTCCCCCTTTTTGTCATCAGCAGGGGCAGAAGGGTGAGCAGGGGAGACCTGTGCATCAAGGTCACTATCTGACTGAGGAACAGAGAAAGCAAAATTATTCCAGTCAGCATCAGCAAGAGAAAGATGGGCACCAGGATCTATGCCATATTGTCTTAGGTAGAGGTTGGAAGTTCGAACTTCATTTTTAGCAACACCCATGGCCATTTGTTGGACATCAGCCCTAACACCAGCTTGAAGATCAGCCATGTGTTGCATTACCTCCACCATTTGAACATATGCTGAGGCAAGAATCATAGTAGCCATTTGCTGTTCCTGCGAATCCAATCTCTCTTCTAACACCCTATTTTCATCATTAAGGAAAAGAATTCTGCGATTAGCAGCATCCAAATCAGCTTGAAGACGGGCAATATCCTCAGTATACTCATTGTGAGAGATGATTCGTTTCTTTAAATCCTCCTCCTCTTCATGTTGTTTGACAATGGCTTCCACCGCAAGATCTGCAAAGGCACACATTTGTTTGAGCTTGTTCTCAATAGAAGAAGTGGTAACCTCCCCAACTGTGCGTACTGCTTCAGACACTCTATCAACAATAGTAGAATGAATGGTGTTTTGTAGATCTGGTGTGACTTCAGCTAATGTTTTATAGACAGCCAAAGTGGAGATGGCAACCACCTCATCAGCATTAAACTTAGTATAGCTGGTTGAGGGGTGATCACTAACAGCTAACACAGGAGTACCTCCGTGGGGTGGTGGAGGTGGAAGGTCAGAGTCTGACTCGTCACCATGATCAACATCATTTTTACCTTCACCCGAAGGTTTAGAACCACTGATATCCTTGTCAGCATCATTATCAGCATCATCAGTGAGATCCACTGGTTTAGCTTTGGAGTCAGTCACATTATCAGGAATGACTAGCTCTTCCTTACCAGTACCTTTATCAGCATCACCATCAGATGAAGAAGATGATGAGGAAGAAGCTGATGAATCAGAAGGTACTGGCGAATCAGGAAGTTGTTGCATTATAAATTTACCAGTAGTAGGTTCTCTGATAAACTTGAGAGGCCTCCATGTACCAGGCCATGGAGAAACAGCTGGAGCCATATCAAAATAGTGATAGTATGGCTGCTCATTGATCTGTTCTAAAGTGGCCAGCCTCTCATATACCTCTTTTCTTGCTGGACGATCAAGCTGAGATAGCAATTCAGTCAGCTCTTCTTTAGGTAGTTTACTGGCTAACACCAGAGCCCTTTGGGGATCAATAGTCAGCTGATCCACCAACAAGGTAACTCTGGAAGTGATGGATGCTCCCCTATAGATGAAGTTAGGTACAACTTCATCAGGATCTGGTACATGGCACACATATGGTTTCTACTCAACAGAAGCAGTAGCCTAAGAAGAATCAGTGGTGGTAGTAGTAGAGGTACCAGCATCCATAGTGAGTTCCGTAGAACCAGTAGCAGCAGTAGGTGACTGTGCAGTAGGTGAAGAAGCAGCATCTGCAACACCTCTAAAGAAAGTATTCGGTGTTGAATCAGAAACCTGTAGATTACCAGCGGGATCCACAGTAATAAATTGTCTCGATTGAAGATCAGACACATCCGGAATACTAATAGAACCAGTGACATCAGTATCAAGAACCTCCTTAACAATATTACCAATGACCTTTTCAAGTGCAGGAGGAGGTTCCATTATCATCTCTTCAACCATTACAGAATCAGTGGCTGAAGCAGCAATACCAGAGATAGTAGGAGGAATAGCAAAAATATCAGCAGTAGCTAACTCCTCACTATCAGTAAGAACAGTGGAACCAGCAACCACATTGCCTCCAGTAGAGCCAGCAGCAGTAGAGGCAACAGTACTAGTATCAGCACCACCAGTAGGTAAATCAGTAGCACCAACACCAGTAGCAGAAGCAGAGAGCTCATCAGTAGAAACACTAACATCCTTTTCTTGCCCCCCCCCCCTCTGCCTGTTCATCTACCCTGCTAAGAACTGAAACAAAAGAACATTTTTTGTTAACAACTGTAGAACCAAATAAATGTGACTCAACAATTGCATCTGTTGTTGATCTCTGGGGACAGACTGGTGGTTTAGTCAGCCCTTTGATTGAGACATAGTTAGGTGTCTGTAAGTGCAGCTGTGACTCTGCTGACTCATTGGCAACACATGTTGACCCAGATAGTGTAAGAGTTCTGGTTGGTAATGATGTAGGAGTGAGACTCTTATCATGATCCAAGTAACATATTGGCTGTGCAATATCCTGAGCTGGTTCAACACGATGAGGACCCAGCTAAAGTCTGCTTAGGGGGTCAGTTATGTACTCTGCTGGTTGTACTGTCAGCAGAGGATATAACATTAAGTTCAATTTAGAAAAATGTGGAAGTGTCTGGTTAGAAGAGTATGGGTTGCTACTCTTCTTAACACTAGTTTTAAAACCAGTCAGCTTGGGAGCCAAGGTTATACCTTTAATTCCACTTTCATTTTTCAAGTCAGCAGTTAAAATGTTTTCAATTAAGTTAGAATTTTCTGCTGTTTGGTCTAGAAACGCACCAGGTTCCATAGCCACATCCTTTGCAGGAGCAGCAGTTGAGACTGGTGAAATCTCCCCTGTGGTTTGCTTGGAGCCAGCCTTTGCACGTTTGGATTTTCCTGTTACCAAGAAATAGATGAGCAACGGATTCCAATACTAGAATTGGATAGTCAGTATATAAGACTAGGGCTGTTCTTTATTATCAGAGAGCACTAGATTCTAATACAACTACTGCTTTACCAGTATGTGAGATGGTGGCTGTTCTAGTTGAGGTAGCTGGCTGCTTCCTACGCGTAGCTGGCTTACGCTGAGGACCCTCCCCCTCAGCTGGCGCAATACCAGAGGCATTCGATTGGTGAACTCCACCCCTAGCAGCAAGATACTCGAGCATTCCTGGTGTTAAACCAGTATATGGATCAGCAGGTGCATCTTTTGGCACACCCCCTTGTTTTAGAGGTAGGTCGTATGATTGATCAGCAATCTGCTGGTAAGCTTCACCCAGCTCATTTTCAAAAACCAGGCTTAAGAATCTTGAAAAGGGGATTAAATGTGTTCGTTTAGGTGCTTGCACCATCTCCCTTAGCCTCAAATAAATTTCCCCGGCATAATCAATGTTTCTATTGAACAACAAACCATGACCAATTTTAAGCTCAAAATCTGAGCACTGGTCAAAACTTCCTGATTTCTGGCTGATGCACTGGGTCAGCAACCCAAAGAAGTAGTACCAAAGAGGTGGCATATGCTTCCTCAAAGGTGTATGAGCTATTGGTTGAGAAAACCGAATGATTTCTAGCACCTCCCATCTGAATACATCGTTGGTTGGTGAATCGACAAACGGTCCATCTGGTAATTGAAGGGCACGGCGGATGGCCTCAAAGGTGACGGAGCAAGTTAGGGTTTCGTTTACCATGCCACGAATACATGGAACATTCTGGGGAGTGTGGCAGTGGTGGCAGTATACCAAAAACATGCCAAGCAGGCAGCATATAAGCGTGAAGGTACACCGGTGATAGCTCTAGCCAAAGGGGATTGCCGGATGTAGTCGATTAGCGTTTCATAACCTATATTGGCTTTTGATTTGGGAATGGAGAGTGAATGAGCAGCATTACCTCTCGATAGGCGAATAGTCGTGTGTTCAGGTGCATTAGCAGCCCTAACCAGAGTTGGGTGGAGATTGAACAGTGGTCCTTGAACAACCTATTCCTCCGGTGCTGGTTGTGGTTGTTGATCAGGTTGTTGTACCTGTTGTTGTTGCTGTTGTTGTTCCTCTGGCTGGTTTTCAACATGTGGTGATTGTGGTTGGTCTGCCATTGATGATAGGTAAAGATGAAGATATGAAGTTATGAAAGTTGGAAGATTGGAAGATTTTGAGAGAAAAGAGTGTGTGATTTTGAATAAAGAATAACCGAAATTTATTATGGAAGATAAAACACTCTTTTATCCATTCTGATTGGGTGAAAAAGTGCAGGAGAGAGAAAATGACAACTATCATCTGCAGGCGCGTGGGCAGATGTGACAGACTGGCACAGTTTCGAGGGGACATGTTGTGACAACCCGAAAATTTCCAACCAAATTTAAACTTTAATCTTTATATGTTTCCGACACGTTAAACAATATTTGTTAAGTTAAATTTCAAGAATTTTAAATTATGTTCATACATTCATTCAACCTCGACCAAGTTCCAACGATTCACGAACCATTAAACGAATATGATTATATATGTATATGTGTATATATATTATAACTTGAAACGTAAACAAAATATTAGATTAAATACTTTATATGATTGTATCTGTTTCAAAATGTTTATCAATGGAATTAGAAGATAAGATCAAATGATTGAATTATTAGATATATTGAATTATAAATATTGATATTTTTATAATAATAATTCATATTACAAAATAATACAACTTTTACTTACTATCATTATAGATATTATTTTATCAAATAAATATGTAATACAAACATATTTTACTACGTGTAATAACTTACTTTAATAATACCTATCATATTATCTTTATGATATTAAATGAACCCTATAAATTTTATTACTTAATATATATAAAAGTATATTTTATTATATAAATTTAATATAAAATTTTATTTATTAATAAATAAATTATATTATTTACTCTAATAAATCTTTTAAAAAATATTTAAAAATATAAAACGACGATATTTAAACTATATATTAATCATGTATAGATTTTTAGAAATTATTTTGAGTCAAATTTACTTTTGTTGACTTTTGCATATTAGTCTCGAGCATTAGGATTGTAGTACACTATGACTTGACCTAATTTGTTAGACAAATATTGACCAACATATAAATATATATAATTAATTTAGGTTCGTGAATCCGAAGCCAACCTTGCACTTGTTCAATGACGTTATATGTATTTTTACTACGAAATACAGTATGGTGAGTTTCATTTGACTTTTTACCCTTTATATTTTTGGGACTGAGAATACATGCGCTTTTATAAATGTTTGACGAAATAGACACAAGTAATTGAAACTACATTCTATGGTTGAATTATTGAAATCGAATATGCCCCTTTTTATTAAAGTCTGGTAATCTAAGAATTAGGGAACAGACACCCTAATTGACGCGAATCCTAAAGATAGATCTATTGGGCCTAACAAACCCCATCCAAAGTACCGGATGCTTTAGTACTTCGAAATTTATATCATGTCCGAAGGAGGATCCCGAAATGATAGGGGATATTCTTATATATATCTAGTTAATGTCGGTTACCAGGTGTTCACCATATGAATGATTATTTTTGTCTCTATGCATGGGACGTATATTTATGAGAACTGGAAATGAAATTCTTGTGGTCTATTAAAATGATGGAAATAAATGATTATGATAAACTAATGAACTCACCAACCTTTTGGTTGACACTTTAAAGCATGTTTATTCTCAGGTGTTAAAGAAATCTTCCGCTGTGCATTTGCTCATTTTAAAGATATTATTTGGAGTCTTTCATAGCATATTTCGAAGAACGTTGCATTCGAGTCATTGAGTTCATCAAAGATTATTATTAAATCAATTTATAGTTGGATAGTGGATATTATGAAATGGTATGCATGCCTGTTAAATTTCGATGTAAAGAAAGTTTGTCTTTTAAAAACGAGTGCAATGTTTGTAAAGTGTATCATATAGAGGTCAAATACCTCGTAATGTAATCAACTATTGTGAATCGTTTATAATGTATATGAACGGGTCCTTTCAGTTGGTATCAGAGCGGTGGTCTTAGCGAACCAGGTCTGCATTAGTGTGTCTAACTGATAAGTCGATAGGATGCATTAGTGAGTCTGGACTTCGACCGTGTCTGCATGTCATAAGTTTTGCTTATCATTTTGTGTCGGAAATTAACTACTTATCATCCTCAGGAAATTACCTGCTTATCATTTTTAGTCTAAGACACGTCTTGCTGCATTGATTGCATGAATAGTGTATAGACAAAAATTCATATCTTAGCATATCTGCTAAATCATATCTTATCGTATCTGTTACTTTAAACTTTGCCTGACATATCCCGCAAAGTCCTCCGTAATCTACGAAATCTTTTGATCTATATATATATATATATATATATATATATATATATATATATATATATATATTCTATGTAATTAGAATACCATCCATTAGCCAAATCATTTCATATCGAAAAAAAAAAATCCTTTATCCAATCGTATGAAATGGAATTCGTCATCAGTTCAAGTCACTCAGATTCCGAAATGGAATCCCATTCAAGCTCCGAAAGCAGTGTGACCGGAATAGATCAACCAATCAGTCATCACCTATTCTGGATGAATTGGGGATGGGTTCGTAGCCTCCTCAATCATTGGAGACAAGAAGAAGGTGATCCCTTCCATCCACCACATTGCCCTCTTGACGAAGAACCTGAAGCACTTACCGGCGAACCTGTCCGAAACACCATTTTCTCGCTCATTTCCAGAGTATCTCGTCACGATTATATATTACATCAAATTTTAGATTTTATTTATCCGCTCGTCCGAACCGACAATCACCCCGGTGTAATAGAAGAAGTCAACGAGCTTCGCGCTCGGGTAGTGGCTTTGAAGAATATGGTGCAGAGATTACAAACACCAGCAGCAGCATCAGCAGCATAACCAGTACCACCATCATCAACGCCAACAGTACCATTACCACCTCCAACCACAACCGCGTCGTAAACCTCAACTTCACAATCTATCCCACGAGCATCAACGTCATACGCACCATAGATACCAAGGAGTACCAACAACAATAACTGGCGAAGTATTAATTCATAACTTCATTGGAGAAACATTTCGCGGCGATTATGTAATCTCTAAAGTCTTAGAGATTATCTAATCTAGCCCTAACCATAAATCAGTTAAGAGAACCAAAATGATAGAAGGAAGAGTAGAAACCCTGACAAAAATGGTGTGTGATTAACAAGCTAAACTTGCTTTACCAACAGCATCAACAGTACCGTCAGCGTTACCAGCATCGTCAGTACAGTCAACATCCGAATCAACAACACAGATAACATCACAAACTCCGTCAGTTCTAGAATCACTGTGGACATCATTACGAATCAATAACGTGTATATTGTATCAACGAGTTATGAAGAATTAACTCATTCCCTCTGAAGAAATTATATGTATATTATATATATATATATATATATATATATATATATATATATATATATATTGAAATAAATCTTTCCGTGCTAAGCTTTTGTGTGTGAATCTTAACTACTCGGTTAATTCATATTACAAATATGCAATAATGTACGTCCTTCGGCCGCAACTTAACCAGCGTTAACTACAATCTCTGTCGAAATTCAACAAATTCCAATTCATAATAAATCAAGTATATATTTGATTTTACACTTTCATCATCGATGTACCCGAAACTTTTCAGATAACATCATTCGTACTTTGCGAAATTCACAAGAATTCCACGAACCGAACATCATACATCAACAAATAATGAAGTATTGATTCATAATTTCAATGTCATTAAAGAAATACTGCGTAAAATTTATGTACTTTTTAAAGCCTTTAGGGATTATTCAATTCTAGTTTCAACCGTAAATCAAATGAGTTTAATTTAACATTAACTCATTAAATCTATGTTACATCTGAAGAAAATATACATATATATATATATATATATTTTCATAAAGACTGTAATAAAATTCTTTTGTACAAAATATTAATTGTGAAATTTTTTTAACGGGTAGGTAATACCCGAGAGATATATAAATTCACAATTAATATGTTACATTCTTCGAATCTGATTCAGCAAATCATCCATTATACTCCCTACTTTCACAACAATATACATTCTTTTATAGAAATCAAAACAACCGTACTCATTCAAAATTTAATTACATATTCTGATTTTGAAATCTCAAAATTCAACTTGAGATATGACCAAAATCATCACTCTTAGATCCTTACATCTTTCACAAGCTATATTTTGACTTCAAAACTGTGTTAGAACATCAAATGTATGTTAACGATTACAATCTGTGTTCAAACCCTTCGAAAATTTCTGAAGACACTTCGAATGATGAGCAATCGAGATGATGATCCAACCACATGTTACCCACAGTTATGTACCCGAAAAACTCTAACCAAAGTAAAAGTTTAAACAATGTATCCGCGTCAGATTCTTTGGCATTTATTAGCAAAAATAACTTTGCGACTCCTATTCAAAGTAGCCAGTTTTGTCACAGATCCAGCAAGTTAACTTCGACTTTTCAGTCAGACTAACCTTATTATAACCTTGAGATATACACCATCGTTACCAGGGAACCTTTTACATTCCACCACATTATTAGCAGATGTACCAACAACTTCATTACCCTTTGACTTTAGCCTCTCCAAAAAGTCATTATAATTATTCATTGAAACCCCATCATTTACTCATTCGCATCTTGTAATGAGAATTTCCATACGAATCATTGGGAATTAGCAATCAGTATTTTGAAATCTTGCAGCATGTCTACGCCAACAGTTATATGTGTATATATAACGTCTATCTTCTGGACTTAATTTGAATGTGAAGTTTCTGAAAAACACTCCGAACTACAAATTGGTTCTCAAAAAAAAAAAATGCTGATGAAGCAGCAAAAACTATAAACGACTTTAAACGGTAAAAGCTGGATGATAATGATGAAGTGTGCTGGCAAAACGCAGAAAAAGAGAAGTTTTGGAACTGGAAAATGGATTGAGCAAAGTAGGAAGGAGGCTGTGGACAAATTACAAAGACTGAACCTGACTTCAAAGGATCCAAATGATTCAGTACCTGCTGAAGTCATTAACGAATACCTTGCTCCTGACTCTAAACCTTTGCGAATAATATTCTTCATCATCCTCTGATATTAGAAATTCTAAAATATCATCATATCTTTCATTATAAATATCCTCCATATTTCTGAAGATATTTTCTTAATTTTTCTTATTTGAAATCATTTACCTCTTCGCGCTATCTGTATTACATCATAAAAGAAACTATTTTAGTTTCTAAATTCTGAAACATTCAAGTTTAAAATAGGAATATTTTGAAGTAGTGTTGGGAACTGAAGCATGAATTAGTATAATATAATGACACTTGATCAATGTGATTATATTACAGTAAGTCATGCTGAGTTTCTAAATGGAACGTGATGATTCACAGATCATAACATCATCATGTGCCATGTTATACGACTCTTGTATTCTATTTAACCTCTAAAATATCAAGAAAATATTTTTTGATGATTCGGCCTTTTCCAAGGTATTCTAGTAATTTGACAAGTCAAGATCGTGCCATCACAATTTTCTTCCTAGAACATTAACAATGTTCATTCCGAAATTCATATCTGTGAATTCTGGACCATTACAAACGGTGCTTAATCGCAAGAAGAAGAAACAAAAGGACAAAACTCCGAAATAGAAATTGGGGTATAAATTGCAGCAAATAAAAGAGAGCATTAACTGTGAATGATAATGATTATAGAAGACAGAAGCAGAGACTTTGAAATATAAGGGAACATATAAAGCCCAACGACAAACCAGAAATTATAAACCATATATATCGATGCATATAGCAATATAAAGACACGGGAGAACTAGAAACACTATAAACCCAAGAGTATAGTAGAAGTAAATAGATTCTTTCGGCGGTAGATGAAAAAGAAGAATGACCGATATGAAAGTTAGAAGTATATCGAGAATCAGAACTGGATGGAGCATATTGATGAATACTTTAAAATATGAGTTGAGGGGGAAAGAATAGAAGGTGATGAAACATGACTAGGAACTTAGAAATCAACAGATTTAACTCACACAATGGCGGAATAAGTGAATCAAACCCTCTAGTGAATAGGTTAAGTTTTTTTTTTTTTGATTAATTTAGTCAAACCACAACTAAATCAAGTGTGATTAGATCAACACCTAGAGCTATTATTCACCACCTGGGTGATTTGGACTGAGAGAGAATCAGAGGAGCTCACTAAATCTGAGTGTGTGTAACAAATGAGAGGCTTAACCTAAAATGAAGAACATTAGACTTTATATACCCCTGCTGTTGACTCACCCATACGATTCATTCATCACAAGTACGAGTTAGCTTCATCAGCCGTACGGGTGATCACTCACTCTTGTCTTCTCATTTAGGTTGTAATTGTGACTTAGCTCAGCATCAACCGTGCGTATGAGCCTGTCAGCCGTACTAGTGAGGCTTCACTCGTACGTCTCACTAAGTCTAACATAGTCAAATATCTAGATCTCGTTCCTGCAGTTCCTGTAACCACATACAAATACGGATAGGATAATAACGAGCAATCATGGTGGCCTGTAAATTGTTGTACCTGCAATGGACGTGGGTAGATGTCTAGGGACTTGCATAAAATGCATCAACAGAAGGTGTGAGTTGTAAGGAAATGAAGGAGGTGAATTTATAAGAAAATCTCTGACAGAACAATTAAAATGGACAATCGCATTTAAAGCAGATCCTAATTCCCTTGATTACCGGAGAGTCAAATCTTATTAAGAAGATTTTCTTCAAATCCCTTGAAATCTGGGAATCAATCATATCTACGTCAAATGATAAGATGAATCTACACTTACTCATTTCACTCTTCTATGTTAGCTTCATTCGTACTCTTCATATAAATGGATTGTTTATCCAAATTATTCACTGATGATAAAACTCTAATTTTCAGCCCGTATGCATCATGAAAACATACTTATTATCATTCACGACCTTTCCACTCAAATTTCGGGACGAAATTTCTTTAACGGGTAGGTACTGTGACAACCCGAAAATTTCCAACCAAATTTAAACTTTAATCTTTATATGTTTCCGACACGTTAAACAATATTTGTTAAGTTAAATTTCAAGAATTTTAAACTATGTTCATACATTCATTCAACCTCGACCAAGTTCCAACGATTCACGAACCATTAAACGAATATGATTATATATGTATATATGTATATATATTATAACTTAAAACGTAAACAAAATATTAGATTAAATACTTTATATGATTGTATCTGTTTCAAAATGTTTATCAATGGAATTAGAAGATAAGATCAAATGATTGAATTATTAGATATATTGAATTATGATTACAAGTCTCTGTTGAAAGGCCCACGTTGATTTGAGAAATCTTTCCATTTTAACAATATTCGGAAAATGTTAAAGTGATTTATAAATAAGAACAAATTGTCAATCATTGAGAACTAGACAAAGGATAGTGGAAGATTGAATCTCATAAAGACTCGATTGATCTATTTAGTTTCAAACGTACAAAAACGTTTTCAGTTTAAAAAGAACTTTATTATTAAAACGTATATAACTTTTATAAATACCTAGAACCACTTTTGACAAATCATTACTTAACTAGTATGATAAAGATAACGATATTTATATTTTATTTTATTAAATATATATAACGATTTAAATTAATATTATATATATTTATACGCGTATTATACGTACATAGTTTTATACTTTTACTATACTTAAACTTTACATTTACTTTATTTTTACTTTACTTTAACTTTAATAATTCACTTTAATAATTCATACTTTAATAATTCACTTTAATAATTCATACTTTAATAATTCACTTTAATAATTCGTACTTTAATAATTCACTTTAATAATTCACTTTAATAATTCAAAAATCTATTATAAATAGAATTCAATAGGTTTCATTATTTCATAGAAACTTGAAAATATTTTTCTCTAAACTCTCTCAATCGATTTACATATATATATTTACTCCGTATTATTTCAAGATATTATGAGTATACATAAAATATTACGACGGAGTGCTGTCCGAGTAATTTCGAAATTGTTTTCGAGTAGGATAGGATTAAGGAAATTATGGGTTATAGCTATGGAGGTGATTGAGTATGGTTCATGGGTATGCTCGTGAGGTCAATATAGTGTTTATCATTTCCGTTGCGTCTACGTACCTTTCCTGCAATATTGAATCTCAATATTGATACGTGAGTACTCATAATTTAACTTTTACATACTAATAGTGTATCCCTGACTAGTGCTCGAGTATTTAGGATTATGCATGCTTGTACTTTTGATATTGCCCTTAGACAGGTTAGGTTGAATCTTGAATTAGTTACACTTGCGGTTGAGATAAGGTATAAGATATGCATGTCCTTGGAAAGCTAGCGAAAAATTAAGAACTTTTCCTTTAGATATCGAATGGTTTCGATGAACGGATTAGAAGTTATAATCAATTGAATTTTCGATATTTTTATTAAAAATGATTATTATTATCGTCGTTTTTATCGTCGTTCTAGTTTTATATTATTATTATGATTATTATTATCTTTATCAATAAAAGGGATTTATCATTAAAAATTGTTATTTTTTTATTATTACTATCGTTATTATCGTTAAAGTTATAATTAGTATTATTATTATTATCCAATTATTATTATTGTTATTATTATTATTATTATTAGTATTATTATTATTATTATTATCATTATTAATATATATATCATTATTTAAAAATGGTTATTGTTATTGTTATTATTATTATTACTATATTATCATTAAGATAATTATTAGTATTATCGTTAATAATGTTATAGTAACTATCATTATTAATATTAGTGTAATTAAAACAAATATTTGTAACACCTAATTATTTTGATTACTATTATTATCATTATTATGAACACGATATAAAAGACGATTAAAAGCTATTAAACGAAACGATTAGGAAATAATGAGTAAGAGTATCATGATGAAATTAAAATATTATAAGATATTGATGTAGATAAAATTATCGTTCTTATTATTTTTATCATTACTATTATTATTAAAAGTATCGTTAGTATTAAAACTATCATTTTAACAAAAATTATCATTTTAATAGAAATGTCATTGTTACTATAAAATATCATTATTATTATTATTTTAAATAGAATTATTATTTTAAAGATAATATTAAAAATTATCGTAAATATTAAAGTTATCATAATTAGAATTATCGTTTTATCATAATGTCATCTTAGTAATTATAAATATTGATATTTTTATAATAATAATTCATATTACAAAATAATACAACTTTTACTTACTATCATTATAGATATTATTTTATCAAATAAATATGTAATACAAACATATTTTACTACGTGTAATAACTTACTTTAATAATACCTATCATATTATCTTTATGATATTAAATGAACCCTATAAATTTTATTACTTAATATATATAAAAGTATGTTTTATTATATAAATTTAATATAAAATTTTATTTATTAATAAATAAATTATATTATTTACTCTAATAAATCTTTTAAAAAATATTTAAAAATATAAAACGACGATATTTAAACTATATATTAATCATGTATAGATTTTTAGAAATTATTTTGAGTCAAATTTACTTTTGTTGACTTTTGCATATTAGTCTCGAGCATTAGGATTGTGGTACACTATGACTTGACCTAATTTGTTAGACAAATATTGACCAACATATAAATATATATAATTAATTTAGGTTCGTGAATCCGAAGCCAACCTTGCACTTGTTCAATGACGTTATATGTATTTTTACTACGAAATACAGTATGGTGAGTTTCATTTGCCTTTTTACCCTTTATATTTTTAGGACTGAGAATACATGCACTTTTATAAATGTTTGACGAAATAGACACAAGTAATTGAAACTACATTCTATGGTTGAATTATTGAAATTGAATATGCCCCTTTTTATTAAAGTCTGGTAATCTAAGAATTAGGGAACAGACACCCTAATTGACGCGAATCCTAAAGATAGATCTATTGGGCCTAACAAACCCCATCCAAAGTACCGGATGCTTTAGTACTTCGAAATTTATATCATGTCCGAAGGAGGATCCCGGAATGATAGGGGATATTCTTATATATATCTAGTTAATGTCGGTTACCAGGTGTTCACCATATGAATGATTATTTTTGTCTCTATGCATGGGACGTATATTTATGAGAACTGGAAATGAAATTCTTGTGGTCTATTAAAATGATGGAAATAAATGATTATGATAAACTAATGAACTCACCAACCTTTTGGTTGACACTTTAAAGCATGTTTATTCTCAGGTGTTAAAGAAATCTTCCGCTGTGCATTTGTTCATTTTAAAGATATTATTTGGAGTCTTTCATAGCATATTTCGAAGAACGTTGCATTCGAGTCATTGAGTTCATCAAAGATTATTATTAAATCAATTTATAGTTGGATAGTGGATATTATGAAATAGTATGCATGCCTGTTAAATTTCGATGTAAAGAAAATTTGTCTTTTAAAAACGAGTGCAATGTTTGTAAAGTGTATCATATAGAGGTCAAATACCTCGCAATGTAATCAACTATTGTGAATCGTTTATAATGTATATGAACGGGTCCTTTCACATGTGACGATCGCTCCAAATCCATATGGACGAATACGTCATTCATCGATTTTCATTGCGAGGTATTTGACCTCTATATGATACGTTTTATAAACATTGCATTCTTTGGAAAAGGTATACCATAATGAATATTTAAATCCAAGGTTTTTGACATCTGATGATTTCTACATATAGACAATCACCGTAAATAATAGTTTACAATAATACTTCCGTTGACAATGCAGTCAAAATAGATACATGATGATGGTTTTGTGAATGCAACGTTTTCTTGAATAAAGCATGTATGACTCCATGCACAAAGCTTGTCTAACATATAAGCAAACAGCGGAAGACTTCTAGGGAACCTGAGAATAAACATGCTAACAAGTGTCAACACAAAGGTTGGTGAGTTCATAGTTTTAATGTATCGTATAATCAGTATATAAAGGTGGATCACAAGATTTCAATTGTATCATCCAGAAACGTTTATCAAAATATTCTACGAAATTGAGCACCCTGGTAACTAAACTTAACGTATATATAATTTGTACCCTTTGTATAATCATCTTAATAATACACGCAAACCAACGTGTACGCTTCTCAAATAGCATACGTCCGTTAAAAGGCTAGTGCTCTAGCTCGGACGGGGATATCAAGCCCTATGGATCCATATACTACTACTCGCGCCCACCAGTTCTTATAACCGGCAGTTACTAGTTACCAAAGCTAAGGGATTTTCGGTTCAAACTCAGTATAGAATTTAGTATGTACTTGTGTCCATTGTTTTTAAAATAAAGTGCATGTATTCTCAGCCCAAAAATATATATTGCAAAATCATTTAAAAAGGGAGCAAATGAAACTCACCTTAGCAGCACATAAAGTCGTTCACCGAAATGTGACCGAAACTCGGAATACCAAATAACCGTAGATCTCAACCTAAAGAACATATGTTGATCAATAAATGTCTATCAAGCTATGTCTGGTCATAGTGTATCACAATCCTAATGCTCGAGATCGACATACAAAAGTTATCAAAAGTCGTTTCAAAAAGTCAATCTGACTCAATACTATAGTTGAATGATCAGTGCAATCGAAATATTTTAACATTTCACATAGTTTCCCAATTCTTGTAAAATTAAACTATAGTTTTTATAAGGCTTTAAAATATGATAAAACAATCAATTTTGACAATTGTTCAACAAAATGAGACGTGCCTTATATATAAATTCATTTACTCGATTAGTAATATCTAAAATTCTAATTTATCAATCTCATAGACAAGTTGTTTAAATATTAATTTCAGATTCAAAAGCAATTCCAATTAACATTGATCATAATTCAGTTGCCCATATCTTTTAATTCGTTCATCGAAATTTCGCGATTTCTAAATGAAAAGTTATTGATTTTTCGCCAGCTTTCCAAAACATGCATATCATATTCCTTTTATCAGTAATATATGTATTTAATTCGTGATTCATCATAAACTATTTAACGACAAAATTTAGCATACTAGCATGCATAAACATATATACTCGAGCACTAGACATGTATACACTATTAATATATAAAAGATAAGACATGAATGCTCACGTATCAATATTGTGATTCAATATTGCAGGAAAGTACGTAGACGCAACGGAGATGATAAACACTAGTTTGACTTACGAGCAATACCCCCGAATAATACCCATCGCCTCCTTAGCTATAACTTATAATTTCCTTAGCTCTTTCCCACTCAAAAAATCATTTAGAAATCATTTGGATATAACCTCGTCGTAGTATTTTATGTATAATACTAATAATTATTATACTACTGATAATAATAAGATTAATAATAATATTAATCTTAATAATAATAATAATAATAATAATAATAATAATAATAATAATAATAACAATTAAAATATATATAAATTAGAGATACAGAGAGATTGAGATGAGATTGATGATATGAACTGGCCAAAAATGATCGAGCTTTATAGTTGTCTTCTGTTCGCAGCATCCATGCGATCGCATGGGAAATGTGAGGGGAACCCATGCGATCGCATGAGCCCCAGTTCCAACTCACATCTATTTTGTTTCTTTGTTCGTCGACATAATTTTATATAATATATATAATATATTTAATTTATATAATTAATTATATATTATATTATATTCACGTGCATAGTTGACTTGTAATTTTTGGTCCGTTGACTAGTACGTTGTCACTCGACTTATGTCCCGGTTCCGGTTTCTCGAATGCATTTTCGTACGCTAAGAAAACTAGTACTTTTTGTTACGCGACGTGTACCTTTATCAAAAATTAAACTTAATCATTGATAAACTATGTCACTCGAAGTGTAGCTTTAATCAATTAAGTGTTTTGGTTATTTGCTTCAATAAATCATCATCTCGTAGTATATACATATATACATATATATATATATATATATATATATATATATATATATATATATACATTTTCATTTTAAAATAGTGATTTTCGAAATAGTGATTTTCGAAAACACTGTAGCTTTTCGGGTACTGTAGAAATTTGAAAATACTGTAGCAAATTAGTGTTTTACTGGTTCATCTTAAACGTTTTAGTTAACTTATCTAAATATCAATCGAATCAATAATCGAATGTTACTATCGTTTACTAAATAACTTGAAATCATATATATATATATATATATATATATATATATATATATATATATATATATATATATATATATATATATATATATATATATATATATATATATATATATATATATATATATATATATATATATATGCATATTAAGTTATATATATATATATATATATATATATATATATTGTTCGTGAATCTTCGAGAACAGTCAAAGAATAATTGATTACATGAATATAGTTCCAAAACTTTCGTGACTCAACATTACAGACTTTGCTTATCGTATCGAAAACATTAAATTATTTAAAGATAAAGTTTAAATTTGGTCAAAAATTTCCGGGTTGTCACAGGACACAGACTGTTGACATGACGTATATATGGCTTGAACACTCATACCTCCCATTCAGCATTAGATGTGGACTTGAGCAGTACAACTACCAGCATAAACGTATTCTGCCTCAGCAGTAGATGTGGACACAGTATTTTGCTTTTTGCTCGTCCAGCTGACTAGCCTACCACCCAGTAACTGGCAACCACCAATAGTACTTTTCCTGTCTATTTTACACCCTGCAAAGTCAGCATCTGAATACCCAATTAGCTCAAAATTCCGGTCTTTGGGATACCAAAGACCACGTTTAGCAGTACTTTTCAGATACCTGAATATCCTTTTTACTGCTAGCAAGTGTGACACTTTAGGATCAGCTTGATATCTGGCACAGAGACATGTAGCAAACATAATATCTGGTCTGCTAGCTGTAAGATAAAGTAGGGATCCAATCATACCTCTATATTCAGTGATATTGACTGGTTCACCATTGGGATCATCATCTATTTTAATAGATGCTACCATTGGGGTCCCTATATCTTTTAAACATGTTAGACCAAATTTCTTTAACATATCTTTGATATATTTATCCTGACTTACAAAAATTCCATCATCAAGTTGTTTAATTTGCAGTCCCAAAAAGTATTGCAAATCTCTTTGTAAGCTCATTTCATATGTCTTTGACATAAGTTTTGAAAAATCTTAACAATGTTTCTCATTTTTGGATCCATAAATAATATCATCCACATATATCTTTACCAGCAAGAGATCACCATCTGTCTCTTTTGAGAACAGAGTGGTATCAATTGTTCCAACTTTAAAACCTATACTAGTGAGATACACATGAAGTGTCTCATACCATGCTCTTGGTGCCTGTTTGAGGCCATAAAGAGCTTTGTCTAGCTTGTAGACATGGTCTGAATATTTACTGCTTACAAAACCAGGAGGCTGTTTGACATAAACTTCTTCCTGCATCTTCCCATTTAGAAATGCAGATTTAACATCCATCTGGAATACCCTAAAGTTCATCTTAGCAACATATGCCAAGAACAATCTGATAGCTTCCATCCTAGCCACTGGAGCATATGTCTCTCCATAATCCAATCCTTCTTCCTGTTTGAATCCTTGAGCTACCAATATAGCTTTGTTTCTGATCACAATCCCATCTTCATCCATCTTGTTCTTGAAAACCCACTTGGTACCAATGATCTTCTTAGTTTCATTATCAGGTTTAGGTACCAATATCCAAACCTTATTCCTATCAAACTGGGAGATCTCTTCTTGCATAGCTCCTGCCCAGCTTGGATCTTTGATTGCTTCATCAGGACATGTAGGTTCAATGGTAGACACAAAATTTACATGCATACAAAAATTACTGGTTGCATGTCTTCTTGTTTTAACACCACTAGCCAGATTACCAATTACTTGCCCAATAGGATGCTCTTTTGTCCATCTAGTGTTATGAACAGATGAGCTTGTCGTGGAACACACAACATCTTGATCATCAGCTGGTTCAAAGGTATGAGCAGCAGTTAGAGACAGCTGTTCATTATTAATGTAACCAGTACCAGCTTTTGATCCTTCAGAACCAGTAGACCTATGCTCAAGTTGTAGGACTTCAGTAGAGCCAGTAGGTCCACTTGGTTTAGACACAGATGGAACAGAGTGTTCCATCTCATCATCAAAGAACCCAGCAACATGGATTGGTGAGGGATTTGCAGCTGGTTCTTCTTCATCATCAAGAGCTTGCTGAGTAGGCTCTTCAAACAATAGCTCTTCATCTTCTTGACCGGGAGATGAAGCTGGGGCAGTTTCATCAAATGTAACATTAATTGATTCTTCAAAACAACCCCTTCTTTTATTGAAAACCCTATATGCCTTTGACATGTTGGAATATCCCAAGAATATACCTTCATCAGCCTTAGCATCAAACTTGCCTAGCTGATCCCTATTGTTTAGAATGAAACAGGGAGTGTCAAATACATGAAGAAATGAAATTGAGGGTCTTCTTCCTTTGAGAACTTCATAAGCAGTTTTCTGATGTATTTTCACTATTAAAGATCTATTCTGGGTAAAACATGCAGTGTTCACACCTTCTGCCCAATATGAATTTTTCAGCCCAGACTCAGCTAACATAGATTTTGCTGCTTCAATGAGAGTTCTGTTTCTTCTTTCTGTAACATCATTCTGTTGAGGTGTTCTCACAGCAGAAAAGTTCTGTGAAATAGCATTTCTGAATTCTGTAGCATGATCACTTCTTAGCTGTTTCACCAGTTGCCCATTTAAAAGCTCCATTCTTTTGATAAAATTGATAATTTCATCAGCAGCTTCACTCTTTTGCTTCAAAAAGAATACCCAGGTGTATCTGGAGTATTCATCAACAATAACCAGTGTATACTTCTTCCCACTACAGCTGGCCACATTAACAGGACCAAATAGATCCATATGAAGTAAATGAAATGGTTTCTCAATAGATGAGATTTGCTTTAATTTAAATGAGGCGTGGTGATGTTTTCTCTTTTCATAGCCAGGACACAATATGTCCTTTACATAAGACATAGTGAGTAGCCCAGACACCAAACTTCTACTGGATAATTTGTGAATGTCTTTGAAGTTGAGATGTGAGAGTCTCTTGTGCCATAACCACTTCAGATTGTCTGCTGCCTTTGAATAGAAACAAGTATCAGTTGTTGTGACTGCTGTGTTCATGTCAATTTGATACATGTTTTCATGACATTTTGCAGTCATCAGTGGCTTCTTGTCTTATCAAAAATAGTGCCAATTTTCCTTCTGAATTGGACTATCTTATTCTTACTTGTCAGTTGGCTTATGCTGAGTAAATTATGTTTAAGCCCAATGACATATGCAACATTTAAGAACGTGACATTCCCATTTGTCAAAGTACCAAAACCCTTTGTGTAACCCAACGAATTATCTCCATACGAAACAACTGGACCATCCTTTTCTTGATAGTCCATCAGTAGGGACTTACATCCGGTCATATGTCTCGAACAACCACTATCGAGATACCAGATTTGCTTGTTTTGAATGCCCTGCACAGTAGCTAAGAGATTAGTTCTTTTTGGGAACCCATCTAAGGATGGGTTCTGGAAGGGTCATCTTTGATGATCTCTTCCTGTCTGCTGGTTTGCTTAAAGAAGCAGTAGCAGATGGGGTTAGGGTTAGAGTACACCGGTTGGCTAAGTGAAACTTGCTGCCATATTTGTAGTATTTTCTCACATTTGGTATCGGTGACTGGTCATACACTGAGTAAATGGGTGTAGTAAGATCGGGTCAACTTTTGGTTACTGCCTCAATTAGCTGGTCAAGCTTGACTGTCATAATCTCAGTGATAGACAGCTCATCATTCGAGTCCACTTTTGCTTTTCCCTTAAGGGCAGCTTTCTTCTTAGAACCAGTACCATAGTCATGGCGTATTGCTTTGCCTTTATCATTTGACGAGCCAGCGTGGGAAGTTACTGGCTTGTCTACTGAAGCTGATAAGCTAGAAGAAGTTTTACCTGCTGCCTTGGACTTGCCAGCATTTCGTTTCACTGGCTTGTCTACAGCTACTGGTTGACCAGTAAGTTTGTCATCAGCTGGCTCAGCACAATTGGAACTCGAACACGAAGGGGAATCAGTTGGTTTAATTTTTCTTAGATTATTTTCAGTGATTTCCCTTTTAATACATCTTTCTTTTGGAGTCATGTAGTAGATGCTTGAGGGGTCAGTAGTCTCATCAATTGAGGTACTAGCTTCTCTTGCTCTAACTTCATCCTTCAAAATCTCTTTCATAGCAGGTGGTGGGGACACAACAGGTCTAACAAACTTATTTGTCAAGACCTTTTTACCCTTAACTATCTTGGCAAAAGTATTTGGCAAGACAGCTTCAGGATCAGTTTCAAGAATTGGGTCCATGAAAGTAACTTCTGCAATAGCAGCAGCAGCATAGTCACCAGCAAAGAAAGCTTCAACTTGGGCAGGCACCTGCTCGTTAACACACTTGGATGTGCGTTGAGCAGATGTACACCACGAAGCGACAACCTTTTTAAGATTATCCAGCTGGTTCTTGACTTCTGCTGCCTCAACATGAAGAGACTTTAAAGCAATGTTTTGTTTTTCAAGTTTGGAAATATCATCTTTCAAGATTTTAATTTCATCATTTTTGCTTTTAAGTTTCTCATTTAAAGATTTGTTGTCAGTTTTCAAAACTTCTTCACGTTTGCTGCCTCTACATAAGTCAACTCTTAGGTAGTCAAACATTTCGGTTTTTTCATCATCAGTATAAGTTCGAAAATTATCAACCTTATACATCAATTCAGTTTTCCATTGAGGTAAATCTCTTTTCTGATCAGCTTCCCTCATATCAGCCAAAAACTTACTACCACTATCATCCTCATCAGACTCCTTGACCTCCTTGGCCATTAAACACAGCTTTTTATCAGAAGCATAACCAGCACCATCATCATCAGTATCACTATCAGAGGATGACGACGAGCTAGTTTCATCCCAATCATGATGCTCAGCAACTAGAACCTTTTCTGGCTTTTTACCCTTCTTATCAGTCTTAGCACTTTCCTTCATCTGAGCTTTCATAGCTTTGTACTTGTTCTTGTACTTATCAGCTTTTAAGAAAGAGTTAGCATGTGAAGTTGAAGGTTTCCTGGACATGCATTCAGCAGCAAAATGTCCAACCTTCCCACAATTATAACACTCAGATTTAGGACCCTTGATTGACTTGCTGTTATACCTAGCACTCGGTTTCTTACTCCCTTTGTATGACTTGCTGGTTCCATTACGATTGAACCTTTTGAACTGCCTAGCTAGCAAAGCCATACCTTCAGCAAAACCTTCTACATCACTTTCATCATCACTGCTTTCTTCAGACCCAGTACCACTATCCACATCACTCTCAGCTGTCTCTTCTTCTGCCAACAACTTTTGAACCAGTAAAGCCTTTTGAGCTTTCCTTTTAGCGGCAGCAATAAGAGCAGTATCATCTGTCTTAGAAGATTTTGAAGTGGTGGGGGCAGACCTAAAGTTTTCTTTCAAGTTAAGTTCAAATTTAGCCTCTGCTTTCTCATGGTTCCAAAGTGAACTGTAGATAGAAGACATGTTAAAGTTCTTTAAGGTCTGAGTGGTTCTTAAAGGGTCAGTAACAGATTTCCATTTAGTAGGCAGTGAATCAATGAATTTGTTTACTTGTTCAAATTCAGTATAGGTGACATTCAAAGTGATCAGGTCTGCAATCAGGGAGTTAAACCTAATAAAGGTTTGCTTAAGGGTTTCATTCTTGTAGGCAAAGAACATTTCATATTCTCTTTTCAAAGCAATCATTCTGTTCTGCCTTACTTCTCCCATACCCTCATAGGTGACATCTAGATAGTCCAACATAAGCTTGGCATTTGCTTTTACCTTAATCAGTTTGAACAGTGGGTTAGGCAAAGTTATAGCTAACAGGGTTCTGATTTTAGGGTCAAGTCTAACACGACGTTTATCCTCAGCATCCCATCTAGAAGGAGTGAGAATAACCTCTCTGCCAGGAACAGCAGGAGTGTCAGCTGTAGCTGGAGCACTACCAATAGTCTCAGTGGGAACAAATGGACCATCTGTGGCAATACCAGACATGAGTGGGTCAATAGACTCAAGGTGAAGCATGAATCTTGCCTTCCAAGTTTCATACTCATCTTCATCAAATTTGGGTGGTCTATTGGATGAACCATTTTCAAGGTAAGTTGTATTTGAATATACAGCCATGAGAGAATTCAGATCCAAGATATTAATTATCAAGACTGAAGCTCTGATACCAGTTGTTGGTCCCTTGATAACAACAGGAGTATTGTAGAGGGGGGTGAATACAATTTCTTTTAATTAACTTAACAGTTAAACACGATTAGTATTCAAGCATATAAATTAAATAGAGTCACAGGTAATTTTTAACGGTTATTCTTTATTGATTGAATCACAAAGAATCACAACTATCCTTGGCGGAATGATAGTTGGTTGATACATATTACCTAGAATATAGCTAAGAGGTAAACTAAAAGCTATTATATGTTTTTGACTCTAAATAAATAAACCCACACTACTAGTTGTTACAATAGTGGATACAACAATTTATAGTAGTCCTATTATCCGTGTAATGGTTCTATTGTCCACTGGTACATAGGATGTCTGTACTTGTAGGGACAAATGCATCAGAGAGCATGCTCTCCTCTTTCCTCTTTGGTAGCTATTTGCAGGAACACCCCAATTCGGTTTGGCACCACTATTTGATTAAACAAATAGAATGTTGTGTTTCCTAGGTGTTGACAAAGTATAACCCATGTCTACACATGCGTTAAACTTCTGCATTCCCACGTGGTCTTATAAGGTCACTTGTCAGCCGCCGACGCGTGTCCTTTTCTGTTCAACTTTGTCTTTGACTTCTGTTGAATAGTACAATTAATGTAGACCACTCGGAAAACTACTATGCTTATAATGGAGCATAGCTGTCTTGTGTAGTAAGCTACATTCCAGCTGTGCTGGTTCTTCATTGTTGAGACACTTGATATTCTTGAACTGCTGAGTACATATCCTGTGCTGATTAAAGAACACTTTCTACCTTGTGCTGGTAGACTGAGCAGCAAACTACACTCGACACAGCAATATCTGCTGTCTATAGGGGTGTTCAAAACCGGATATCCGAAAATTCGGATATCCGAATTTCGGATATCCGAAAATTCGGATAGTGGATTTAGCCATCCGATATCCGAATCCGAAATTTCGGATATCCGATTTCCGGATATCCGAAATTTCGGATTCGGATATCGGATTATCCGAATATCCGAATTTTAATTTTAAAGCTTTATCTCCAATATGAAATGCATCTGTACAAAGAAATTGGTTGAATTTACAGTTTAGTAATTAAAAGAAACGTCAACACTTATACATTTATACCTTCATTAGTCTTAAGCCCGTAAATCAAACAAAAGTTTGAACAATAATAGTGTTTCTAAGCATTAAGTTATACACTTAAGAAGATATATACACTGGAACTGCATTATATCATGAGTGTTAGATTCATCAAGACCAACAAAAAAGTACATCTTTTAATTCTTCAAAAGTAATCAAGCAATTTTTTCTTCTTAAGAGTTTTGATACAATCACCTGTAACCAGCAATAAATTTTGAAGTCTCGGTAAATACATCATTCTCTATTTCTATGACCAAAAAGAATCAACAACCAATTGAGTATGAGGGATTTAGATCGATTGAATCAGATGAAGATCGAAGAATGAAGATGAGTTGAATATCGATTGAATATTTGCAGATTTTTTTTGTATATTGGGTTTTTAGTTTTTGGTAACTGAAAGATGGATTAAAGTCTGGTTTCATCCTTTTTATTAGTTACAAATACAGCCCAATAGCCCATTATAAAAACTCATTATAATATAAAACATAAATATATAGCAACAAAGTATATTTAATTTCGGATATTCGGATATCCGAATATCCGATTTTTTTGAAAAATTCATCCGAAATCCGAATCCGAAAAATCGGATATCCGATTTTCGGATATCCGAAAATCCGAATATCCGATTTTTCGGATATTTTCGGATCGGATATTCGGATTATTCGGGTTGCGGATTCGGATATTATGAACACCCCTAGCTGTCTATACATAAACAAGCTTGTGCTGGTTGCACATAACATTTTAGTGCAAATAAATTACAGTTTTGTCATAATTAAATCCTTAATTATTTTGGGGACTCAACATATATATATGTATGTATGTATGTATATATGTGTATGTGTATGTATATATATATATATATATATATATATATATATATATATATATATATATATATATATATATATATATATATATATATATATAGGTAGGATCAAGAGGGAAGTAACCAATTGGTGGGAAGCGGGGGGAAGCAAAAACTTTTTTTTCGTTTTTTGAAAAAACTTTGTTCCCGAACATTATAGATGGGATGAAAATATGAACATTTAGTGAAATGTCCCGTTCTTATTGATTAAAAACGTTCCATATTAATTGATTTCGTTGCGAGGTTTTGACCTCTATATGAGACGTTTTTCAAAGACTGCATTCATTTTTAAAACAAATCATAACCTTTATTTCATAAATAAAGGTTTAAAAGCTTTACGTAGATTATCAAATAATGATAATCTAAAATATCATGTTTACACACGACCATTACATAATGGTTTACAATACAAATATGTTACATCGAAATCAGTTTCTTGAATGCAATTTTTACACAATATCATACAAGCATGGACTCCAAATCTTGTCCTTATTTAAGTATGCAACAGCGGAAGCTCTTAATATTCACCTGAGAATAAACATGCTTAAAACGTCAACAAAAATGTTGGTGAGTTATAGGTTTAACCTATATATATCAAATCGTAACAATAGACCACAAGATTTCATATTTCAATACACATCCCATACATAGAGATAAAAATCATTCATATGGTGAACACCTGGTAACCGACAATAACAAGATGCATATATAAGAATATCCCCATCATTCCGGGACACCCTTCGGATATGATATAAATTTCGAAGTACTAAAGCATCCGGTACTTTGGATGGGGTTTGTTAGGCCCAATAGATCTATCTTTAGGATTCGCGTCAATTAGGGTGTCTGTTCCCTAATTCTTAGATTACCAGACTTAATAAAAAGGGGCATATTCGATTTCGATAATTCAACCATAGAATGTAGTTTCACGTACTTGTGTCTATTTTGTAAATCATTTATAAAACCTGCATGTATTCTCATCCCAAAAATATTAGATTTTAAAAGTGGGACTATAACTCACTTTCACAGATTTTTACTTCGTCGGGAAGTAAGACTTGGCCACTGGTTGATTCACGAACCTATAACAATATATACATATATATCAAAGTATGTTCAAAATATATTTACAACACTTTTAATATATTTTGATGTTTTAAGTTTCTTAAGTCAGCTGTCCTCGTTAGTAACCTACAACTAGTTGTCCACAGTTAGATGTACAGAAATAAATCGATAAATATTATCTTGAATCAATCCACGACCCAGTGTATACGTATCTCAGTATTGATCACAACTCAAACTATATATATTTTGGAATCAACCTCAACCCTGTATAGCTAACTCCAACATTCACATATAGAGTGTCTATGGTTGTTCCGAAATATATATAGATGTGTCGACATGATAGGTCGAAACATTGTATACGTGTCTATGGTATCTCAAGATTACATAATATATAATACAAGTTGATTAAGTTATGGTTGGAATAGATTTGTTACCAATTTTCACGTAGCTAAAATGAGAAAAATTATCCAATCTTGTTTTACCCATAACTTCTTCATTTTAAATCCGTTTTGAGTGAATCAAATTGCTATGGTTTCATATTGAACTCTATTTTATGAATCTAAACAAAAAAAGTATAGGTTTCTAGTCGGAAAAATAAGTTACAAGTCATTTTTGTAAAGGTAGTCATTTCAGTCGAAAGAACGACGTCTAGATGACCATTTTAGAAAACATACTTCCACTTTGAGTTTAACCATAATTTTTGGATATAGTTTCATGTTCATAATAAAAATCATTTTCTCAGAATAACAACTTTTAAATCAAAGTTTATCATAGTTTTTAATTAACTAACCCAAAACAGCCCGCGGTGTTACTACGACGGCGTAAATCCGGTTTTACGGTGTTTTTCGTGTTTTCAGGTTTTAAATCATTAAGTTAGCATATCATATAGATATAGAACATGTGTTTAGTTGATTTTAAAAGTCAAGTTAGAAGGATTAACTTTTGTTTGCGAACAAGTTTAGAATTAACTAAACTATGTTCTAGTGATTACAAGTTTAAACCTTCGAATAAGATAGCTTTATACGTATGAATCGAATGATGTTATGAACATCATTACTACCTTAATTTCCTTGGATAAACCTACTGGAAAAAAGAAAAATGGATCTAGCTTCAACGGATCCTTGGATGGCTCGAAGTTCTTGAAGCAGAATCATGACACGAAAATAAGTTCAAGTAAGATCATCACTTGAAATAAGATTGTTATAGTTATAGAAATTGAACCAAAGTTTGAATATGATTAATACCTTGTATTAGAATGATAACCTACTGTAAGAAACAAAGATTTCTTGAGGTTGGATGATCACCTTACAAGATTGGAAGTGAGCTAGCAAACTTGAAAGTATTCTTGATTTTATGTAACTAGAACTTGTAGAATATATGAAGAACACTTAGAACTTGAAGATAGAACTTGAGAGAGATCAATTAGATGAAGAAAATTGAAGAATGAAAGTGTTTGTAGGTGTTTTTGGTCGTTGGTGTATGGATTAGATATAAAGGATATGTAATTTTGTTTTCATGTAAATAAGTCATGAATGATTACTCATATTTTTGTAATTTTATGAGATATTTCATGCTAGTTGCCAATTGATGGTTCCCACATGTGTTAGGTGACTCACATGGGCTGCTAAGAGCTGATCATTGGAGTGTATATACCAATAGTATATACATCTAAAAGCTGTGTATTGTACGAGTACGAATATGAGTGCATACGAGTAGAATTGTTGATGAAACTGAACGAGGATGTAATTGTAAGCATTTTTGTTAAGTAGAAGTATTTTGATAAGTGTATTGAAGTCTTTCAAAAGTGTATAAATACATATTAAAACACTACATGTATATACATTTTAACTGAGTCGTTAAGTCATCGTTAGTCGTTACATGTAAGTGTTGTTTTTAAACCTTTAGATTAACGGTCTTGTTAAATGTTGTTAACCCAATGTTTATAATATCAAATGAGATTTTAAATTATTATATTATCATGATATTATCATGTATGAATATCTCTTAATATGATATATATACATTAATTGTCTTTACAACGATAATCGTTACATATATGTCTCGTTTAAAAATCATTAAGTTAGTAGTCTTGTTTTTACATATGTAGTTCATTGTTAATATACTTAATGATATGTTTACTTATCATAGTATCATGTTAACTATATATATATCCATATATATGTCATCATATAGTTTTTACAAGTTTTAACGTTCGTGAATCACCGGTCAACTTGGGTGGTCAATTGTCTATATGAAACATATTTCAATTAATCAAGTCTTAACAAGTTTGATTGCTTAACATATTGGAAACATTTAATCATGTAAATATCAATCTCAATTAATATATATAAACATGGAAAAGTTCGGGTCACTACATTTAGTAGAGACACTTTGTGATAAATGTTTTTATTTTGGCTGGAAAACGCTCGAAGAAGTAATATATAACAATTATCGTGTTTTTCAAGCGTATGTTGAGATTTAGCTATTGGGGTTTAGATATTAGGGTTTAAATATTAGGGTTTATAGGGTTTAGAAATTTAGGGTTTAGGGTTTAGATTTAGGATTTACATTGAGTTTTTAACACGAACGGTTCCATAAATCCAAAATACCAAACTCTAAATCCTAAACCCTAAACTCTAAATCGGGCTAAATTTTACTTCACAAAACATGAAAGAAAAAAAACGTTCATATTCTTCACGAACAATATTATCTTGAATGTTATTTTTGTCGATCGTGTTCCCGCCTAAATAATAACATTCATCACGAAGTTTCTCTTCTAAATGTTCATATTTTCGTGTGATCTTGATGCCGGAAAAAAAATTTCCAAAAAAACGAAGAAAAAAAAATTTGCTTCCCCCGCTTCCCCCGATTGGTTAGTGAATTGCTAGGGAAAGTATTTCCGTAATATCTTGTTATATATATATATATATATATATATATATATATATATATATATATATATATATATATATATATATATATATATATATATATATATATATATATATATATATTGTTGACAGGGTTAACATGGATAGTGAGATAACCAAGAAGATACACAAAATACATTGTGTTAATTTGTTGTTGGATTCATACTATACAAGTGATCTTGATGCGACTTATTATTATAAGTATATACACAAAGAACCATGCATGACTTCAGCTCAAACAGGTGAGGCTTGGGTGATGGAAGTTTTAAATGGTCATCCAATACGATCTGTAAATGCATTTAGAATGCATCCAGATTTGTTTATAAAATTATGTGGAGAACTTGAAACAAACTATGGATTGCAGTCAACTGAAAAAATGTCCACATTTGAGATGGTGGGGATATTTATGTATACCTTGGCATTGGGATTATCTAATAGAGATGTTATGGAGCGTTTTCAACGTTCAGGGGAGACTATTAGTAGAGCATTTCATGAAGTTCTAAAGTCGATAATTGGTAGAGATAAAGGTTTCCAAGGTCTGGCACGCAACATTATAAGACCAAAAGATCCAACTTTTCAACTAGTACCACCTCAAATCATGAACGACAAAAGATACATGCCGTATTTCAAGGTAATGCACTTATTAATGTCGTTTTTATTTATTTGAATTGTTACTTCTCTAATGTTGAAATTATATTTAGGATTGTATTGGATGTATCGATGGTACACATATAAGGGCATGCATTACAGAGAGTCAACAACTACCTTATATTGGTAGAAAAGGAGTACCTACTTTCAATGTAATGGCAACGTGTGATTTTGATATGTGTTTTTACATATGTATCAGTCGGATGGGAGGGATCAGCACATGACACACGTGTTTTTATGCACTCAATCCAAAATAAGTCAATGAACTTCCCGCAACCACATGAATGTAAATATACATATCTATGTTATTGTTTCATGTTACTTTCTGCAAATTCCAACATGATTTGTTTAAACTTTATTATCAGGTAGATATTATTTGGTTGATAAAGGATACCCGGACAGAAAGGGATACCTTGTTCCATATCCCAAGACAAGATACCATCAATCTCAATTTCAAAAAGAGCCCCCAAATAATATGCAAGAAGCATTCAACCGTTCACATTCATCTCTACGAAGTTATATTGAGAGGTCATTCGGAATTTTGAAGAAACGGTTTCACATACTTAGTGAAATGCCAAGGTTTAGTGTGCAAACACAAATTGATGTTATCACGGCTACATTTGCATTGCATAACTACATTCGTACTAATAGTCAAGAAGATATCATGTTTGCAATAATCGATGAACATCCAAATTACATACCACGAGATGAGTTAATGATGTTAATAATCATGACACACGCACCGAAGGACTATTTGAAGGAAGAAGGAATGAGATGAAACATGTTCGTAACAATATTGCTGCTTCAATATGGAATGATCGTCATTAATAATTTAGTAGTATTATATATGTTTTCGTTATTAGTAGTATTATATATTATATATATATATGTTTTCGGTTATTTGGTAATGACTATGTTTTATTAAACTAAAATAATGATATTTAATTATTTTTTCTAGTATCCATTTTTGTCATTTTACTTATTTTATAACAGCTCCAGCTACTTTGGCAAACAATTAAATACATTTAAAAAACTTCAGCTAAACGCTTGCAGCTAAACGCATGCTGCTTCTACTAGTTTTGCCAAAAATACCCGCACCCATAAGAGTTTCATTCTTCATCACTCGGCTAATAGTGTTACGAACCAAATCATCCATTCATCTTCTCTTTCATTCATTCAAATTTAGGGTTTTCTACAAATCGTCACTTCAATTCTTCCTGCTTTGGCCGGCTGTTACATCGATTCAGTATTTTACACAACAAATTGCTATGGTAAAGTATTTTTTTGTTTAAAGTTTTTTTTTTTTATAATCACTGAATGAATAGCTTCGAATACACAGATCTACGATATATTGTTCGATCATAATTGCCTTTCTCAATATATTGTTCGATCATAATTGTCTTTTTCAATTTATTAATTATATTAACTGTATTGATTGATGTCGAATTTGAACTCTATTGATTGTTGTTGCTGCTTGGGTTATGGTTATTGCAGTAGTTCTCCAAATTACGGTTATTAGTTTTAGTTGTAATTACAGTTTCGTAATATTTAATTTTCTTAGGTCTTAACGATTCATGGTTTGTTGGAAAGTTCAAATTGAATTTTCTGGACTTATGTTCTTTAGATTTCGTTGTTTTTTGCACGCCTTGCTACAACTTAGTTGTGTGGCTTCATCGGCATTTTTTAATTTTGTAGTATTATGTGTGTGTATTCTGATGCTAAAAGTCGATGATAATTATGAAATTTTGTAGTATTATAATGTCTGCAAAAAGTAATTATAATGTGATGCTAAATACCGATGATGATGAAGACGACTATGAGGTGGACAATATAATGTCTGCAAAAAGTAAGCTCAATCTTTTTTTCTTTAGTTTTAAAGCTTCAAAATGCTGTTTCAAACCTGGTATATAATTGAGTTAAATTTATATAAGTTATAATGATATTGGTAAATTTTGGCAACAAATGAGGTAAGCTGTCAAACAGTCGATAAAATAATTGTTGATTTGTATTAAGCGTGTTGCTAACGAGTAACTACTTATTAAGTTGTTTAGGTCAGAGGCTGAAGTTGTTGAATCTTCTTCTATATATGGCTCCTATTTCCATTACACTTCTTCTACCCGTAACCATGTACATGGAAGAGAATGTGGTTGGGGTACAACCATCTGACCAACTTCAGGGCAAAAAGCATACAAGTGCTCTTACACTTCAGGTCAACTATTCTATCTCTCTTTATGTACAATTTCTTTATGATCCTATTTTTTATAACAAACCTTGAATATATAAAAATTGGTAGCGTAAAAGGTGCAGTAGTAGCAGTTTTTTTGTTGATGGAGTATTAGTTAGTAATCCATTCAAGGTGACTGGTATGGCACGGCAGCACGCTACACACGCTAACGCCCCGAGGTGAGTATTCTTATCTCATTATCTAATAGCACTCATATAAAAAGTATGTCTTAGTGAAGTATATGATGCTTTTTGAAAGTTATTAACCCAATCCCGAACTCAGAGAAAAGAGGGCGTGTTTTCTTAGTGGAGTATTTTCATTCGAGTTGAGCATGTCATGACGGAGATGTGAGTGAGAAGTATAGACTTGCTCGTGTTATCCAAAATAAGGTATGGCGTTTTCCACTCCGATTATTTTCTCAACATTTGGCATGATAAATTTCATATTGTTATTGTTTTATAGTTTCGTGATTATATATGACTGTTATCAATGAAAGAAAATATTTGTGGAAATAATTTTATTCTATGGTTGCTCAAATTTTTTTACTACTGTTTCATTATATACTTTTATTTAGATATAGAAGGGTATGATATGGATATAAGTGATATATTTTTTAGATACTTTTGCAAATCCCTCGATCTTAGAACTTTAATGATTTTTTTGGGTTGTGTTTTAGGATCACAATTAGTATTTAATTTAAGATAACTGAAATCCCATAATTATAGCCCTTTATTTGTTGATGAACATTGGATTGTTAGATCTGGTTTGGGTCAAGATAGTACATGTTAAAATGAGCTTTATGCATTTTGATTGGAATAGCCGTTATTTGGGCAGGTGAAATGGATACATCTTCCTGTACCAAAACCCTCTGAATCTCCAAAAAGGTAACAATATTCTTTGGACTAAAAATGTGGGTATTCATAATGATTTTTGGATTTGGTTTTGGTAAGTGATTTTCGAAATCTTTATTTAGATATGATACGTTTTTATTTCGATATGGTTTGGTAGGAGAAAGGGTGAAGATGTTTAGCGGAAATGGATTATTATCAAAGTAAAACAGGTTTTTCTGGAACTTCGACAATGTAGCTTTAGGGTTTGATTTGCATTTTGTTAATGATGGAAGTTTTTCTATTTCATGTATTGTTGATTTTTTTAGTTTTGACTGTAGTAAGAGGCTGTTTTTACATTGTCACGGATGCGATAGCTCTCTTCTTCAAAGAGAAAATAGAAGGTAAAAAGTCTAAGGAGTTTCGATAAACACAAGTGTGTTTTTTTACCTATTATCTATGTTTTCTCACTTAATATCTACTTAAAATCTTTATTTTTGCGGTTAATCGAAGCTATGTTTTGAACCAATTATGGTGTTTAATCTGTTCTTTTATGTTAATTAGTAGGTTCCTAAGCTGGATTCGAAAGTGTTTAATCTGTTACTTTATATTAATTGGTAGGTTCTTTGTCTGATTCTTTGTTGAAACCAACATTAAGCAAATCTCTTCGGGCTCCACATGTAAGTCCTCTCTTTTTACACTTATAGGATTATAATATTTTAACATTACTATTGGTATTATAGGTGACGATTTTTGACCCACTTACTTATGAATGGGTCGGGTTGTGCTATATTTTATCTCTAATGGGACAATTCGTTCGACGGGTAAACAATTCAAATTGTTGAAAGCCACCAACAATGTATTTTTAGTGAATAACCAAATTCCTACTGAAGGAAATATATTATGACTGAAACACTAATTTTCATCATTAAATTTGATAGTTGGCACATTAGTTAGGTAAAAGCTTTACCTGATAGGGAAACAATACTTTTCCACGTATATAAGGGACTAACTAAATATTTGAGTAGCTAATTTTTAGTCAGACTGTTATTAGTTTCTAGGGGTTTTTTCTACCAGTTACTTTTAATTTAATAACTTGCTCTGTTCCTCTCATATATCTTGCCATAAAAAGTGCTCTAACCATCATATTAACTGATCAGGTTATAACTGAATAAACAAATTCTATATAAGTTAGAACTAGATTGCTATCTGATAGATGAGGGTGATGAATTTGATAGCTGCAAGAACATTTTCCTTAAGTTGGCTATACCATATTAAGTTGGCTATAGCATACAGAAGACATAAGCGTGATGTACGTACATTTCCTTTCTATTGATCTAAAGTTGTGAGTTCTTTGAATCGTCCTGTTACTCCGTTGTTTTCATCATCAAAAGCACATGTAAGTACATCTTAGCATTTTGGTATATATTTGTTTGTTATGTCATACTTCTCATTACCACATATAGTACTTTCTTTATGATCTTTTGGATGAGACTTGAACTAAGATACTATGTACATACTAATCTATCGAGAGCAACATAAAATACATTAATTTTGTTTATTTCAAATTGTACCATCATAAGTATTAATTCTGTTTATTAATGATTGATGTTCATGTTTCAAATTCAATCCCGCTGCAAGTCTCCGATGTTTCTAATTCATCTGCCTTTAAATTGAAAGAAGAGTATCCACTGAAGGTGATGTGGAGGAGAGTCTGTTACCAAACCTAAATGTATTTGAAAGAAGTGATTTGGGTAGGAGAAACATATAATAAGTGATTCTGGGTTTGGTTTACACCCGGTAAATTTTTATTGTGGGGTTGAATAGGTCAGGTAAGATTTACGCATAGAAACTCTCTGTTGTGATTTATAAAATTTGAAAGTAACTATCAATACTTACGGTGACTAACATGTGCGTTGAGTTTTGCTGTTGTCTACTTGCATGTGAGATGAATTTTATAAGAGTTAAATCACTCGTGATCAAGAATAAAGCCTTAGGAGTTTGAAATAAATATTATCTATGTTGGTACTGCGTTGTTTATAGCCTTCTGAGGGTCAAAATGCTATTTTCAGCTCACTTTTCTTTTTAGTTTTAACCCCCTTATGATTTGATTAAAATAGATGGTTAGACCCTGGCTTGGATTCATTCTCAGTCAATCAAAAAATGTGTGAGCCAAAAAAGGTTTACTTTTGTTTTGCTTCATTTTCTTTTTTGACCCGATTATCCTTTATTTCTATATACGGGCTTATGTTACGTACTATTGGCATACCCTAATATGCTAATGTACAAGTCACCTATAAAAAGCTACGTCACTAATTCAAATGGACTTATGTTTATTTTTGTGGAAGGTGCATGAATACATCAAAGTATACTGGTGAAGGATCAATAGTGCATATTAGAGAGTGTCTTCAAAGTCCAAACGGGCTATGATTTACATCATCTATTATTTACATTCTATATAAAGAATAGCAGCCCAGGTCCGATTTTCCGCTTCATTTACAAAAACTGCCTACCTAACGTCGTTTTCTACTGTTCCTCCACGTCATACTCAGTCCTAACATATTAGAGCAACAAATAAAATACAGAACCCACACTCTTTCTTCTTCATCAACACCCTCATGATCTTGAATGGTGATTGCTTAACAATTAACATTCTTGGAGAATCAACCCTCACCGCCACCCCATTAAACTTGAAATAATTTTCCGAACCAACCATGAATACTTTCACCTCTGTTACCCTCTGACGCGCTCCGGTTATGGTGGTCAACGGTGGTAACAAGGTCGGTTACTGTCACGGTGGTAACGGAGATGGTGGTAATAGAGATTGGAAAAAGTGCTACTGCGATTTAACGCTACGGTTTTCGATTTAGGGTTTGTGGTGATTGTGATTTGGACAAAATATTAGGGTCCGAACTTCATTATTTGGTCCTTTGAAGTTATTAGGATGAGGAATTAGGGTTTTAATCTTTTGATTTTGCTCCGCTTTCTTCGACTTCACATTATGGCTGAAAGGTTAGGGTTTTCATTTTGATCGTTTTTTAATCGATATATTAATCGTTTCATTTGCAAAGACATATGATTTTGCAACTTATTTTTTATTTTTCATTTATTAAATTTTGATTTTATGAGTTTTGCAGTAGGATCGTTAACTTTTTTTATTTGTTTTTCTATAAAAAATGCTTTTACTGAATAGATTTGTTTGTTTGTGATTAGGTTGGTTGTATTTGTTGCTGTGCGTATCAGGTATTTACCCTTTTATATAATTTTTAGTTTTCCTTTTGGTATCTGATGAACACTTGATTATTGGATGTTGTTCTTTTAAGCTGTATATGGTTTATGGAAGTCAATTGCATTGTCTTATTACTGATTATTTCTTATTTATGGTGTTTATATTTATGAAGTTCCTACTACATTGTTTCATACGGAGTATTAAATATTTGTGGTGTAGTATAACTATTTGTATGCTTAGGGTTGTAGAGGTGAACTGGTACGATTATTCGTTAACCAAAATAATTGTCTTAAGTCGTCCTATTTTCATTGTTAGTAATTCTTTTTGAGATATACAAAACTTATTGTCATAAATAGTTAGTATAACCCGTAGTCAAAAATGTTAGTAATTAAGGAACAAATATTTGGTGATCAAATTTTTAGAAATAAAACACGTTATTATTTTTTTTTTTTAACCTAAATGTTAAGGTTAATGCTTTCAGAAAGGAATTTGCTAAATATGAAAGAAATGTTAGAAAGGTATTTGCTAAGTATGAAAGAAGTGTTAAAATGAAGTTAACTATTGTAGTATCATGAACTCAAACGACAAGTCTATATGAGTAGTCCAGTCATATGGATTTAATTCTGGTTTTTGTAACAGTTCTTCATGGAGCTAATGAAAGTTCCAAGTTCAGAAGCTAAACTAAGAGTATTCTCTTCTAAATTACAGTTTAGTACACAGGTCTGAAGATGCTATTTACATGCATTTTGTTGCTACTTATAAGTAGTATACTTTAATTTAGTATTGTTTTTGTTCTTTTAGGTTTACATATCTTAGGAAAAATCTAAATGATGTGCATTTGTTAGTAGAACAGGTATGTTAACTTTTACTTTAATCGTTCAGTTAATCGTTGACTATTTAACTCATCGGATTAAACTCTACCTGTACATTTATGTTGTTGGTGTGCTTATATCATATCAGCAGTTCCGTAAAGTTTAGGAGACTCATGGAGACGATCATTTCTCTCCAAAATGCTTTGAACCAGGGAAGTGAAAGAGGTGAGTTATTAATCTATTTTTTTATGCATTATATTGCTTTTTATATCGAATAACTTTGTTATGGTTTAATTAAGGTGCTACTGTTGGTTTCAAATTGGATAGCCTCATGAAACCTAACGAAACACGTTCCAAGAACAACACAAAATGACGACCCTGTTGAAATATATTTGCAAGGTATAAACCATTGAATGTATTATTGTAAGTGGATAAATTAGTGTTATTTTTCTCATGTTACATCTGGTGGATCTCTTAGGTACTTGCAGACAAACTAGCTAAACTCCTTGATTTTTCCAAGGAACTTGGTACTTTGAAAGCTGCAGCAAAGGTAAAGTTAGTCCAAATTGACAACATGTATATTTATAAGTTGTATTTACATGTTTTGGGGTGTTTGTTACTCTCATTTACCTGACCCAAATATATAGTGTACATGTCAAAATATTTGGTGATGAGATGATATTATACTTTTGATGTGTAAATCGGTCCAATTTTACTGTACAATTTGTATGAAAATTGTTGTCTCTTTATGTTATGAGTTGATAAATTTGTTTGTTTTATGAAATACAGAGCAAGTGGTTGCTGACTTGATGAACTTTTTGGAACTTGTCTTACTAAAGTGAAGGAAGGTAAAATGACTAAGTTTAGATAAAGGAGCAGGAGAGACCATGACTTTGGGCGGGTAAGTTTAGTTTAGTCTTCCATTTATAACATTTTATGTTTTGTTTAATGTTTATTTGTTTTGAAATCATTTGAGTAATACCTTTGGATTTATTAAACTTATATATCCTGATGACTTGGAGAAATAATCAGAAAATGCAGGCCATACATTAGCAAAATGTTCTCTGGATCGATATATGATGCTAAACGTAACATGATGCTGATTTGGGAAATTTCGTTGAGATTTTTTGTTTTTCGGCCCAACGAAGTGGGCCACTCCGGGCCTCCTCCTAGTTTATTTATTGATGTTCTTAACAATTGCTTTCAATTGTAGTTCTATTTATTAATAGCTTTTACGATACTAACACTTTCAATACATTTACTTTCAATACAAATATTATCATTAATGAAGGGTTTCGTCATTGTAATTGAATTATACAGCTAATCGGTATCAATAATATCGTTTTCGAATAATATTTTATAGAGCTTTCGTGCAACGCACGGGCTCATAAATACTTGTGCATCATGTGAGTTTTGTGTTTTTGCAGGTTATCTAGGATTCTGAAGAGCAGATCAATGGTAAGGTCATGGAAATTTTCCGTGTTAAGCAACTCCGCCAAATTAGTATATTTCAAAAAGTTTTAACTGATATTATAGATCACTGCTCTTCATGATTCTTGCTGAATGTTGTTTCTTATATAAATTTTGGTTCTTTTTTAGTTATAATATAGACCATTTAACAATTATTATAAATTTTGGATCTAAAATTGTATTCTGGCAATTGTATTATATTTTATGCAATTGATGAACTTAATATTTAGCGGATTATATATATAACCAACATGGTTGTGAAAAGATACATCGTATGATGGATGAAATGGAACACCCCATGTAAATATCGAACTAGCGGTAATGTTTTGCTAAGTAAATATTTTCTATTTTTAATTTAAAACAGTCAACTTAAATTTAAATAAATATTTTTCAACTAACAATAACATATTTTAGTAATGTAAATTGGTTGAATTGAGTTCAACAATTAACATTTTACTATATTGATACAAGAATTTTCTCATTATTATTATTTAGCGTCTTTCGAAAGAATTAATGGGACTTCCTGACTTTCGGAGTGGTACAGTTTCATGCTTCAATGCTGTAGGAAAGGAATGGAAATGGTGATTAAAAGGAAAAAAGTCAAAGAAAAAACCTAACTTGTGTGTGTCCTTCGGATTTCCACGTTTTCGACAACAAAATCGTATAAAGCTTGGCAAAGAATGTTCATTCACCTACTGTTTTAAAGAACATGTTTTTTATCCGCATCATGTTTTCAACAACTCATAAGTTTGAGTTGTGTATTGTATAAATGTATTAAAAATACAATTAGGTTTCAAATTGCATAGAAGTACTAATGAAGAAATTAGGCGCATTTCTTGATTGGAACACAAATATTGTTTGACGGGAACTATAACGTTTTCAATTCTTATGATTTATATACTTTTGATACTGTCATTATCATTCTGTAACATGATATAACCTTTGACATTTTAGGAATTTACTTAACTGAGGAGTACCCGTGCATCGCACGGGCTCATAAATCTAGTATATATATATATATATATATATATATATATATATATATATATATATATATATATATATATATATATATATATATATATATATATATATAGTAGAGGGATCAAATGAGAACTTTTTAGGAATGAGAACTCTGAGAACTAGGTATTCGAGCAAAAAAAAATAACGCGGCCGAACAAAAAATAGCCATAGTCGAACAATTTTTATTTTTGGTCTTTAGATGCATTGTTTACTTGTTCTACATTTTATGTAGAACATGATGTAGAACAGCATGTAGAACATGCTGTTCTACACTTGTTCTACATCAATTTTCATCAAATTAAGTTAGGGTTTAGATTTAGAATTTTAGAGTTTAGATTTTAGGGTTTTGGGTTTAGATTTAGGGTTTAGAATGAGTTTTTTACACAAACGGTTTAGAATTTAGGGTTTAGGGTTTAGAGTTGAGGGTTTACTGTAACATCCCGCCTCTTTCCGTTTACTTTCCGTTTTATTAATGTAAAGTCCGTTATTTAATTATAACATCTCTCGTTTACTCTAACGTATTTAAGGTAATTCGTTTGGTTAATTCACGCACCCGCTTTTAAACTTGAGGGACTAAACTTGCCAAGAGGGCAAAGAGATGACTAGGTCAACTAGTCAACCTTCACCCTCCTCCATTCATTTTATCTTCCCCATTTCCACTACTTTCACTTTTGCTCTCAAACACCCAAATCATACATTCATCATCTAAATTCGATCTAGTGAGCGTTCTTCAAAACAAATTACATATTTGGAATCCTTGCAACTTCCTCTTCGATTCCATACCAACTTCATCTCGTTTGGGTAACTTTCTAAAAATACTAAATTTCTTGTTCTTGATCTTTTAAACTTAAAAGTGTGTTAATTAGTGTCTATGGCTCAAGCCTAACATGAATATGTGAATTATATGCTCGATCTTGTTATTTTGAGTAACTAGCATGAACTTGAAATGGGTGTGCTTGATTTTGAGTTTTGAATGCTTAAATGTTGTTAGATGTTAAAAGTGCATGTATTAAATGTGTTATTAGCATCACTAGCTTCAATTTGGAATGTAGGTTGACATGGAAAAGCTTCATAAACAAAATTGTTAAATTTGTGATTTTGAGTTAGGGTTTGATAGAAGTAAAATAAACTTTTGATGCATTGAATGCTTTGCAATGTTGTTTATAAGTGTTTAGTTGTATTGTATGCGTAATTACCTACGAAACGGCGTATCACATGTGTGCATTTAATTCCCGAATCATCAAAGTGCATTTATGAACTTGAAAGCATTTATGATGGACATTTAATGATCATTCAATTTGAAAATTCGATTATTGCAAATGATGAATTTGATTGATGAAACATGTTTAGTTATATTCCTCGTCAAATTACCTTTCCAACGATATAAGATACGTGTTTTGAATGCTTACGGTTCGTAAATTGTGTTTGATTGAAGTTTGGATGAGACTTGAACAAATTAAAACATCCCAGGTACCAGCTCACGCATAGTGTCGCGGCGCGGCCGTCCTGTGTCGCGGCGCGGCAATGGCCGCGTTCAGGGACTGATCAACTTTACCATTTTATGAAAAATTCTAACTATGCTACGCACCTCCGATTAACATGTAACTTGTTCTAACATGCTTATATATGAATAATTAGCTCGGAAAAATAGTTCGGGACCCGACCCGAATGTGTTGACTTTGACTTAACCAAAGTTGACTTTTATTCAAACATAACCGATACTTGTTTAAACCATTCTAATCTTCTTGTATACTTGATGCTTGCATGAAACTTGACAATTTGATTCACATGCTATATAATCGAGTCGTAATGAGCCATATGACTAATTGCACAACTTTGACCGACCATGTTTACCGATATTGATACAACCTATTTGTTTAGGTCAAGACTAGCATTAGTTCTTGCACACGTTACTTTGTGAAGTACATTTATATCTGTGCCATCTAGGTGAGATCATATTCCCACTTTTACTCTTTTATACTTATACTTGGGATGAGAAAACATAAACGATTTATACTTTTATACATTGAACACAAGTACGAAAACAAACATTTCACGTACGAGTTAGAACAAAAATTTTCAATTCGATTATCATTAGTTACACTTGTAGGGTGTAAGCGAGTAATTATGTTGTGTGGCCATACGAGTTTGACGAACCCTCATTCGGACGGTTCGCTACCGTTAGCGAATGAAATATAATTTTATCGGTATAGTGTATGTTCAAACACTATGGATTCAGAGGTAACAATCAGTTAAGCCTTGATAATTGGGTGCTCGTGATACAAACAACATCTTTGGAATGCAAACGATTTGGATAATCAACTTATACTAAATCTTGTGGTTCAAATACATACGTTTACTAATACACCTATGATTTCACCAACGTTTTTCGTTGACAGTTATCTATATGTTTTTCTCAGGTTCTTGAACGCTAAGTGATACATGCTTCCGCACTCTACTTATTGATAGTTGATTGGATGTCGAGTATACATGCATACATGGAGCGTCTTTTGACTTATTTTAAATTGTGTCGCATAGGTTTCATTTGTACTTTAAACATTGTAATATAACTAGTCTTTGAACTACTTTTGTAAACTTGAAACATCCATACATTTGAAATGAATGCAACATATTTTAGTCAAACGTTGTTTTAAAGACTTATGACCACGTGATGGGACCTAAGTAGACGGCGCCGTCAATGACGATTTTGTCGGGTCGCTACAGATGGTATCAGAGCGTTGGTTGTAGGGATTTAGAGTTCATTGGTGTCAACCCCGAGTCATAGGTTACATTAGTGAGTCTAGACTACAACCGGCATATAGACTTGAAGTAGGAATTACTTGACTACTTGTGCATTTATACTCGAACTCTTCTATTCATATCTAACTCTTATTCCATCTTAATCTCACGTTGTTTAATTTGATTGACACGCCACATTGACTTTATGAGGTAATGTCGAATGCACATATGAATTAGGGTAATATAATTTCCGGGATTATATTACGGTGACTCATATGGACGTTCTGACATTATAACATAAAGAATTTAGGGCGAGTCATGGAAAATTTTCTATCTTTATTTCATATCACGATTAGTATTATTGAGAATACTAATCAACGATATTCTTGTGTCTTGAAGGAACAATGCCTCCTCGCCGAGTCCCATGCAATGAAACTCCCGAACAAGCTCTTCAACGAATGATAGCCACCGCCGTAGATGCGGCCATGGCCTGTCACTCATCCAACAACAACAACAATAACAACAACCATAACAACAATAATGGAGCCGGTAACTCAAATGAGGGATGCTCCTACAAAGCTTTCATGGGGTGCAAACCTCACACTTTCGATGGGACTGGAGGACCGGTTGCTCTCACTCGATGGTTTGAGCAAACGGAAGCCGTTTTTAGCATAAGCGGTTGCCGGGACCAAGACAAGGTCAAATATTCCACCCACACTTTCGCCGTCATCGCTCTCACATGGTGGAATACATATGTACAATCGGTGGGTACCGATGAAGCCCACGCTCTCTCTTGGCCCGATTTAAAGGAAAAGATGATCACCGAATACTTTCCCCGCGAAGAGACTCGAAGGCTCGAAAGCGAGCTAAGAGGTTTGAAAGCGGTCGAAAATGACCTCAACGCTTATAATCAACGGTTTGCCGAGCTAGCTCTAATGTGTCCAAACCTTGTAAATCCTGAGCCTCTACGAGTTGAACTTTACATGGATGGCCTTCCTAAGAGCATCAAACACGGGGTAATGTCATCCAAACCCGCTAATCTACAAGACACTTTAAAGATGGCCCGCCAATTGATTGAAACGGTGGATGAAATCGTAGTACCAGGACCTAAGGCCGAGGATAAATCGGGTGGCAACAAAAGAAAATGGGAAGCCACTCAATCAATCAACAACAACAACAACAACTTCACCAAAAAGCCTTTCACCTCTGATGGCAAGAAGGGTTATGACGGATATCTACCTTATTGTAACAAGTACTACAAACATCATTTGGGTGAATGTGGCAAGCTATTTTGCCACAAATGTCGAAAAAGTGGCCATGTGGCCAACGATTGTAGAAGTGCCACCCCCGTCGCTCAAAAAGGGCCCAATGCACTGAAAACGGGTGTTTGTTTCGAATGTGGCCAACCGGGTCATTTTAGAAATGCATGCCCAAAGAAGAAAGCTAACCCCAATGCGCGCGGTCGAGCTTTCAACATTAACACCGAGGAAGCCCGAGATGACAATGAACTAGTCACGAGTACGTTTCTTCTCAACAATTCTTATGTCTCTTGCTTATTCGATTCGGGTGCCGATAAGAGTTTTGTATCCAAGACCTTGACTCATTATTTTTGCACTCCACCACTTCCACTAGATACTACTTATACCATTGAAGTGGCCAATGAGAAACTATTGAGTGCTGATAAATTTTATCGGGGGTGTACGTTAAACTTAATGGGTAAAGAGTTTGAAATTGACTTGATACCTATAGAACTAGGGAGCTTCGATGTAATCATTGGTATGGATTGGTTAGCCAAAACAAAATCTCACATCCTTTGTGATCTCAAAGCAATTCAAATTCCTATCGAGAATGGTGAACCCTTGATTGTCTATGGCGATAAGAGTTGCACCAGACTCAACCTCGTCTCGTGCCTTAAAGTTGAAAAATACCTTCGTAAAGGTTGTTTCGCGATTCTAGCCCATGTTAAGAAAGTCGAGACCGACGAGAAGCATATCAATGATGTGCCAATTGTTAGTGACTTTTTCAATGTTTTTCCCGACGAATTGCCGGGTCTTCTACCTCATCGACTGGTAGAATTCCAAATCGATCTTATTCCGGGAGCTGCACCCGTAGCACGTGCACCGTATAGACTTGCTCCATCTGATAGGTTAGATCATGTTGAGATTCGAAGAAAAGACAAGTTAGAATGAGATTCGGTAAGTGTAAAGGAGACTCGGTATAGGAGAGAATCAATAAGATTTACATTCCACAGCTTCTAGAACTCAGTTACAATGCAATGGCTATCTAATTAGGACTACTTAGGTTCCTTATGAAAGGACCCGTTCATATACATTATAAACGATTCACAATAGTTGATTACATTGCGAGGTATTTGACCTCTATATGATACATTTTACAAACATTGCATTCGTTTTTAAAAGACAATCTTTCTTTACATCGAAAATTGACATGTATGTATACCATTTCATAATATCCAAACTATAAATGACCTAATCTGTCATTTACTTAATAATAATCTTTAATGAACTTCAACGACTCGAATGCAACGTCTTTTGAAATATGTCATGAATGACTCCAAGTAATATCTTTAAAATGAGCTAATGCACAGCGGAAGATCTCTTTCAAACCTGAGAATAAACATGCTTTCAAGTGTCAACCAAAAGGTTGGTGAGTTCATTAGTTTATCATAACCATTTATTTCCATCATTTTAATAGACCACAAGAATTTCATTTCCAGTTCTCATAAATATACGTCCCATGCATAGAGACAAAAAATAATCATTCATATGGTGAACACCTGGTAACCGACATTAACTAGATACATATAAGAATATCCCCTATCATTCCGGGATCCTCCTTCGGACATGATATAAATTTCGAAGTACTAAAGCATCCGGTACTTTGGATGGGGTTTGTTAGGCCCAATAGATCTATCTTTAGGATTCGCGTCAATTAGGGTGTCTGTTCCCTAATTCTTAGATTACCAGACTAAATAAAAAGGGGCATATTCGATTTCGATAATTCAACCATAGAATGTAGTTTCACGTACTTGTGTCTATTTTGTAAATCATTTATAAAAATTGCGCATGTATTCTCAGCCCAAAAATATAAAGGGTAAAAAGGCAAATGAAACTCACCATACTGTATTTTGTAGTAAAAATACATATAACATCATTGAACAAGTGTAAGGTTGGCCTTGGATTCACGAACCTAAATTATTATGTATTTGTCAATATTTGTCTAATACATTAAGTTAAGTCATAGTGTACCACAATCCTAATGCTCGAGTCTAGTATGCAAAGGTCGACAAAAATTAGTTTAACTCCAAATGATTTCAAAACTTTATAAATGTTTTATTATATAATTTAAATATCGTCGTTTTATATTTTTAAAATATTTTTTTTTAAAGATTTAATAAAGTAAATAATATAATTCGTTTATAAATAAAATTTTATATTAAAATATACTTTTATATATCTTAAGTAATAAAACTTATAAAGTTCATTTAATATCATAAAAATACTGCGATAGATTCTATTAAGGTAGTTATATAATTTGTATTACATTTCTAGTTAATAATATAGTATTGATAATAATAATAAGTAACAGTCGTGTTATTTTGGAATAATAACAATTTGATAAAAAAAATTAAGACAACGATATTAACGACGATAATAATCATTTTTACGAAATTTTAATTGACTATAACTTTTAATCCGTCCATCAAATCTATTTGGCATCTAAAGGAAAAGTTCTTAATTTTTTTCTAGCTTTTTAAGGACATGCAAATCTTATATCTTCCTTCAACTATAATATAACAACCTTTAAGATTCGGCATAACCTATCTAAGGGCACTATCAAATTTACAAGCATGCATAATCCTATTTTCTCGAGCACTAGTCAGGGATACACTATTAGTATGTAAAAATTAAATTAGGAGTACTCACGTATCAATATTGAGGTTCAATATTGTAGGAAAGGTACGTAGACGCAATGGAGGTGACAAACACTAGTTTAACCTCACAAGCATACCCATGAACAATACCCATCACCTCCATAACCATAACTCATAATTTCCTTAGCTCTATCCCGCTCATAAAACCCGTTTTGAAATAACTCGCCCATGACCTCGTCGTAGTATTTTATGTATAATAATACTAATAATAATAATAATAATAACACTAACAATAATAATAATAAATATAATTATAGAGAGAGTGTGAGAGATAGATAGTTAGAAAACAATTATGATCGATCCTATATATATAGATTTATAAATAATATAATAATATAATATAATATTAATAAAAATTAAAAACATGTTGCATAGTGAGCCGCCACCAAAATATGTCGGCACAAGATTACACGTTTCGTGTAGATAGGTACACGATTCGTGTATGGTGTCTTCATGAAAGTTGTAGATTTTTGAGTTACGGTCGTTTGGACACCGGAATCACCCTTTTTCGAGTCAGTATGATTTAGTTATGATTTTTCTCGTGCAAGTGCGCAGGTTTAGTGATTTCCAACATTTTAACTTTCAATCTTGTGATGAAATGTTGTAGTCATTTGGTGCTCATTAGAAATCTTTATTTTATATTTATTTTTATTTTTATATCATTGAAAATCCATAAAAATATTTTATAATCAAATTCTATTATATCGAAAAAAAATGTGTTTGTACTAAATTGAATAAATATAATTTAGTTTTCCAGAATTAGTTATATTCAAAATCATTCTTTAAAAGGTTTCATCTGAAATGTCCCGTTCTTATTGATTAAAAACGTTCCATATTAATTGATTTCGTTGCGAGGTTTTGACCTCTATATGAGACGTTTTTCAAAGACTGCATTCATTTTTAAACAAACCATAACCTTTATTTCATCAATAAAGGTTTAAAAAGCTTTACGTAGATTATCAAATAATGATAATCTAAAATATCCTGTTTACACACGACCATTACATAATGGTTTACAATACAAATATGTTACAACAAAATAAGTTTCTTGAATGCAGTTTTTACACAATATCATACAAGCATGGACTCCAAATCTTGTCCTTATTTAAGTATGCGACAGCGGAAGCTCTTAATAATCACCTGAGAATAAACATGCTTAAAACGTCAACAAAAATGTTGGTGAGTTATAGGTTTAACCTATATATATCAAATCGTAACAATAGACCACAAGATTTCATATTTCAATACACATCCCATACATAGAGATAAAAATCATTCATATGGTGAACACCTGGTAACCGACAATAACAAGATGCATATATAAGAATATCCCCATCATTCCGGGACACCCTTCGGATATGATATAAATTTCGAAGTACTAAAGCATCCGGTACTTTGGATGGGGTTTGTTAGGCCCAATAGATCTATCTTTAGGATTCGCGTCAATTAGGGTGTCTGTTCCCTAATTCTTAGATTACCAGACTTAATAAAAAGGGGCATATTCGATTTCGATAATTCAACCATAGAATGTAGTTTCACGTACTTGTGTCTATTTTGTAAATCATTTATAAAACCTGCATGTATTCTCATCCCAAAAATATTAGATTTTAAAAGTGGGACTATAACTCACTTTCACAGATTTTTACTTCGTCGGGAAGTAAGACTTGGCCACTGGTTGATTCACGAACCTATAACAATATATACATATATATCAAAGTATGTTCAAAATATATTTAGAACACTTTTAATATATTTTGATGTTTTAAGTTTATTAAGTCAGCTGTCCTCGTTAGTAACCTACAACTAGTTGTCCACAGTTAGATGTACAGAAATAAATCGATAAATATTATCTTGAATCAATCCACGACCCAGTGTATACGTATCTCAGTATTGATCACAACTCAAACTATATATATTTTGGAATCAACCTCAACCCTGTATAGCTAACTCCAACATTCACATATAGAGTGTCTATGGTTGTTCCGAAATATATATAGATGTGTCGACATGATAGGTCGAAACATTGTATACGTGTCTATGGTATCTCAAGATTACATAATATATAATACAAGTTGATTAAGTTATGGTTGGAATAGATTTGTTACCAATTTTCACGTAGCTAAAATGAGAAAAATTATCCAATCTTGTTTTACCCATAACTTCTTCATTTTAAATCCGTTTTGAGTGAATCAAATTGCTATGGTTTCATATTGAACTCTATTTTATGAATCTAAACAAAAAAAGTATAGGTTTCTAGTCGGAAAAATAAGTTACAAGTCGTTTTTGTAAAGGTAGTCATTTCAGTCGAAAGAACGACGTCTAGATGACCATTTTAGAAAACATACTTCCACTTTGAGTTTAACCATAATTTTTGGATATAGTTTCATGTTCATAATAAAAATCATTTTCTCAGAATAACAACTTTTAAATCAAAGTTTATCATAGTTTTTAATTAACTAACCCAAAACAGCCCGCGGTGTTACTACGACGGCGTAAATCCGGTTTTACGGTGTTTTTCGTGTTTCCAGGTTTTAAATCATTAAGTTAGCATATCATATAGATATAGAACATGTGTTTAGTTGATTTTAAAAGTCAAGTTAGAAGGATTAACTTTTGTTTGCGAACAAGTTTAGAATTAACTAAACTATGTTCTAGTGATTACAAGTTTAAACCTTCGAATAAGATAGCCTTATATGTATGAATCGAATGATGTTATGAACATCATTACTACCTTAAGTTCCTTGGGTGAACCTACTGGAAAAGAGAAAAATGGATCTAGCTTCAATGGATCCTTGGATGGCTCAAAGTTCTTGAAGCAAAATCATGACACGAAAACAAGTTCAAGTAAGATCATCACTTGAAATAAGATTGTTATAGTTATAGAAATTGAACCAAAGTTTGAATATGATTATTACCTTGTATTAGAATGATAACCTACTGTAAGAAACAAAGATTTCTTGAGGTTGGATGATCACCTTACAAGATTGGAAGTGAGCTAGCAAACTTGAAAGTATTCTTGATTTTATGAAACTAGAACTTTTGGAATTTATGAAGAACACTTAGAACTTGAAGATAGAACTTGAGAGAGTTCAATTAGATGAAGAAAATTGAAGAATGAAAGTGTTTGTAGGTGTTTTTGGTCGTTGGTGTATGGATTAGATATAAAGGATATGTAATTTTGTTTTCATGTAAATAAGTCATGAATGATTACTCATATTTTTGTAATCTTATGAGATATTTCATGCTAGTTGCCAAATGATGGTTCCCACATGTGTTAGGTGACTCACATGGGCTGCTAAGAGCTGATCATTGGAGTGTATATACCAATAGTACATACATCTAAAAGCTGTGTATTGTACGAGTACGAATACGGGTGCATACGAGTAGAATTGTTGATGAAACTGAACGAGAATGTAATTGTAAGCATTTTTGTTAAGTAGAAGTATTTTGATAAGTGTATTGAAGTCTTTCAAAAGTGTATAAATACATATTAAAACACTACATGTATATACATTTTAACTGAGTCGTTAAGTCATCGTGAGTCGTTACATGTAAGTGTTGTTTTGAAACTTTTAGGTTAACGATCTTGTTAAATGTTGTTAACCCAATGTTTATAATATCAAAAGAGATTTTAAATTATTATATTATCATGATATTATGATGTACGAATAACTCTTAATATGATATATATACATTAAATGTCGTTACAACGATAAACGTTACATATATGTCTCGTTTCAAAATCATTAAGTTAGTAGTCTTGTTTTTACATATGTAGTTCATTGTTAATATAATTAATGATATGTTTACTTATCATAATATCATGTTAACTATATATATAACCATATATATGTCATCATATAGTTTTTTTACAAGTTTTAACGTTCGTGAATCACCGGTCAACTTGGGTGGTCAATTGTCTATATGAAACCTATTTCAATTAATCAAGTCTTAACAAGTTTGATTGCTTAACATGTTGGAAACATTTAATCATGTAAACATCAATCTCAATTAATATATATAAACATGGAAAAGTTCGGGTCACTACAGTACCTACCCGTTAAATAAATTTCGTCCCGAAATTTTAAGCTGTTGAAGGTGTTGACGAATCTTCTGGAAATAGATGCGGGTATTTCTTCTTCATCTGATCTTCACGCTCCCAGGTGAACTCGGGTCCTCTACGAGCATTCCATCGAACCTTAACAATTGGTATCTTGTTTTGCTTAAGTCTTTTAACCTCACGATCCATTATTTCGACGGGTTCTTCGATGAATTGGAGTTTTTCGTTGATTTGGATTTCATCTAACGGAATAGTGAGATCTTCTTTAGCAAAACATTTCTTCAAATTCGAGACGTGGAAAGTGTTATGTACAGCCGCGAGTTGTTGAGGTAACTCAAGTCGGTAAGCTACTGGTCCGACACGATCAATAATCTTGAATGGTCCAATATACCTTGGATTTAATTTCCCTCGTTTACCAAATCGAACAACGCCTTTCCAAGGTGAAACTTTAAGCATGACCATCTCTCCAATTTCAAATTCTATATCTTTTCTTTTAATGTCAGCGTAGCTCTTTTGTCGACTTTGGGCGGTTTTCAACCGTTGTTGAATTTGGATGATCTTCTCGGTAGTTTCTTGTATAATCTCCGGACCCGTAATCTGTCTATCCCCCACTTCACTCCAACAAATCGGAGACCTGCACTTTCTACCATAAAGTGCTTCAAACGGCGCCATCTCAATGCTTGAATGGTAGCTGTTGTTGTAGGAAAATTCTGCTAATGGTAGATGTCGATCCCAACTGTTTCCGAAATCAATAACACATGCTCGTAGCATGTCTTCAAGCGTTTGTATCGTCCTTTCGCTCTGCCCATCAGTTTGTGGATGATAGGCAGTACTCATGTCTAGACGAGTTCCTAATGCTTGCTGTAATGTCTGCCAGAATCTTGAAATAAATCTGCCATCCCTATCAGAGATAATAGAGATTGGTATTCCATGTCTGGAGACGACTTCCTTCAAATACAGTCGTGCTAACTTCTCCATCTTGTCATCTTCTCTTATTGGTAGGAAGTGTGCTGATTTGGTGAGACGATCAACTATTACCCAAATAGTATCAAAACCACTTGCAGTCCTTGGCAATTTAGTGATGAAATCCATGGTAATGTTTTCCCATTTCCATTCTGGGATTTCGGGTTGTTGAAGTAGACCTGATGGTTTTTGATGCTCAGCTTTGACCTTAGAACACGTCAAACATTCTCCTACGTATTTAGCAACATCGGCTTTCATACCCGGCCACCAAAAATGTTTCTTGAGATCCTTGTACATCTTCCCCGTTCCAGGATGTATTGAGTATCTGGTTTTATGAGCTTCTCTAAGTACCATTTCTCTCATATCTCCAAATTTTGGTACCCAAATCCTTTCAGCCCTATACCGGGTTCCGTCTTCCTGAATATTAAGATGCTTCTCCGATCCTTTGGGTATTTCATCCTTTAAATTTCCCTCTTTTAAAACTCCTTGTTGCGCCTCCTTTATTTGAGTAGTAAGGTTATTATGAATCATTATATTCATAGATTTTACTCGAATGGGTTCTCTGTCCTTCCTGCTCAAGGCATCGGCTACCACATTTGCCTTCCCCGGGTGGTAACGAATCTCAAAGTCGTAATCATTCAATAATTCAATCCACCTACGCTGCCTCATATTTAGTTGTTTCTGATTAAATATGTGTTGAAGACTTTTGTGGTCGGTATATATAATACTTTTGACCCCATATAAGTAGTGCCTCCAAGTCTTTAATGCAAAAACAACCGCGCCTAATTCCAAATCATGCGTCGTATAATTTTGTTCGTGAATCTTCAATTGTCTAGACGCATAAGCAATCACCTTCGTTCGTTGCATTAATACACAACCGAGACCTTGCTTTGATGCGTCACAATAAATCACAAAATCATCATTCCCTTCAGGCAATGACAATATAGGTGCCGTAGTTAGCTTTTTCTTCAATAACTGAAACGCTTTCTCTTGTTCATCATTCCATTCAAATTTCTTCCCTTTATGCATTAATGCAGTCAAGGGTTTTGCTATTCTGGAAAAGTCTTGGATGAACCTTCTGTAGTAACCAGCTAGTCCTAAAAACTGGCGTATGTGTTTCGGAGTTTTCGGGGTTTCCCACTTTTCAACAGTTTCTATCTTTGCCGGATCCACCTTAATACCTTCTTTGTTCACTATGTGACCGAGGAATTGAACTTCTTCCAACCAAAATGCACACTTTGAAAACTTAGCGTACAATTCTTCCTTCCTCAATACTTCTAACACCTTTCTCAAATGTTCACCGTGTTCTTGGTCATTCTTTGAGTAAATAAGTATGTCATCAATGAAAACAATGACAAACTTGTCAAGGTATGGTCCACACACTCGGTTCATAAGGTCCATGAACACAGCTGGTGCATTAGTTAAACCAAACGGCATGACCATAAACTCGTAATGACCGTAACGTGTTCTGAAAGCAGTCTTTGGAATATCATCTTCTTTCACCCGCATTTGATGATACCCGGAACGTAAGTCAATCTTTAAATAAACAGACGAGCCTTGTAGTTGATCAAATAAGTCATCGATTCTCGGTAGTGGGTAGCGGTTCTTGATGGTAAGTTTGTTCAACTCTCGGTAGTCGATACAAAACCTGAATGTACCATCTTTCTTCTTGACAAACAAAACAGGAGCTCCCCACGGTGATGTGCTTGGTCGAATGAAACCACGCTCTAAAAGTTCTTGTAATTGGCTTTGCAGTTCTTTCATCTCGCTGGGTGCTAGTCTGTAAGGAGCACGAGCTATTGGTGCAGCTCCTGGTACAAGATCTATTTGAAATTCAACGGATCGATGTGGGGGTAATCCCGGTAATTCTTTCGGAAATACATCGGGAAATTCTTTTGCGATGGGAACATCATTGATGCTCTTTTCTTCAGTTTGTACTTTCTCGACGTGTGCTAGAACAGCATAGCAACCTTTTCTTATTAGTTTTTGTGCCTTCAAATTACTAATAAGATGTAGCTTCGTGTTGCCCTTTTCTCCGTACACCATTAAGGGTTTTCCTTTTTCTCGTATAATGCGAATTGCATTTTTGTAACAAACGATCTCTGCTTTCACTTCTTTCAACCAGTCCATACCGATTATCACATCAAAACTCCCTAACTCTACTGGTATCAAATCAATCTTAAATGTTTCGCTAACCAGTTTAATTTCTCGATTCCGACATATATTATCTGCTGAAATTAATTTACCATTTGCTAATTCGAGTAAAAATTTACTATCCAAAGGCGTCAATGGACAACTTAATTTAGCACAAAAATCTCTACTCATATAGCTTCTATCCGCACCCGAATCAAATAAAACGTAAGCAGATTTATTGTCAATAAGAAACGTACCCGTAACAAGCTCCGGGTCTTCCTGTGCCTCTGCCGCATTAATATTGAAAACTCTTCCGCGGCCTTGTCCATTCGTGTTCTCCTGGTTCGGGCAATTTCTAATAATGTGGCCTGGTTTTCCACATTTATAACAAACTACATTGGCATAACTTGCTCCGACACTACTTGCTCCGCCATTACTCGTTCCGACACCATTTGTTCCTTTCGTTCTATTAACCCCTGGTCCGTAGACCTCACACTTCGCCGCGCTATGACCATTTCTTTTACACTTGTTGCAAAATTTGGTGCAGAACCCCGAGTGATTCTTTTCACACCTTTGGCATAGTTGCTTCTGATTGTTGTTGTTGTTGCGGTTATTATTGTTGTTGGGATGATTGTTGTAGTTGCTGTTGTTGTTGTTGTTGTTGTTGTTGTTGTTGGGCCGTTTGTTGTAGTTGCGATTGATGTTGCGATTGTTGGGATAATTGTTGCGATTATTGTTGTAATTGCTGTTGTTGTTGTATTGGTGATTCTTATCACCGTTTTCCTCCCACTTTCTTTTGACTTGCTTCACATTGGCCTCTTCAGCAGTCTGTTCTTTAATTCTTTCTTCAATCTGGTTCACTAGTTTGTGAGCCATTCTACATGCCTGTTGTATGGAGGCGGGCTCGTGTGAACTTATATCTTCTTGGATTCTTTCCGGTAATCCTTTCACAAACGCGTCGATCTTCTCTTCCTCATCTTCGAATGCTCCCGGACACAATAGGCACAATTCTGTGAATCGTCTTTCGTACGTGGTAATATCAAATCCTTGGGTTCGTAACCCTCTAAGTTCTGTCTTGAGCTTATTGACCTCGGTTCTGGGACGGTACTTCTCGTTCATCAAGTGCTTGAATGCTGACCACGGTAGTGCGTACGCATCATCTTGTCCCACTTGCTCTAGATAGGTATTCCACCATGTTAACGCAGAACCTGTGAAGGTATGCGTAGCGTACTTCACTTTGTCCTCTTCAGTACACTTACTTATGGCAAACACCGATTCAACCTTCTCGGTCCACCGTTTCAATCCGATCGGTCCTTCGGTTCCATCAAATTCCAAAGGTTTGCAGGCAGTGAATTCTTTGTAGGTGCATCCTACACGATTTCCTGTACTGCTAGATCCAAGGTTATTGTTGGTATGTAGCGCAGCCTGTACTGCGGCTATGTTTGAAGCTAGAAAAGTACGGAATTCCTCTTCATTCATATTCACGGTGTGTCGAGTAGTCGGTGCCATTTCCTTCAAAATTATCAAATGGAACAAGTTAATCATACAGAATATTAAGAGTAGTTAATAGTATTTCGTAGCATAATATGAACTCATTTATAAAAGCTTTTTCTTCATATTAGCGTTTTATAAGTTTAAATTCGGGTAGTACCTACCCGTTAAGTTCATACTTAGTAGCTAATATACAATTCAACTACTACAATTCTATATGAAAAACTGATTATAATAATATTTCGCGTTCAAACTTTTATACAATATTTTACAAACTTACAATACCGCTTATTTTACATAAAGCATGAAATATAGCACACAATAACTTTGATACAAGATAGTTGTGAAGATAATTCTAGCTAGTACACAAGTCGTTCAGCAAAGGCAATAAAGACACGTAATTCATACGTCCAGAAACAAGTCATGCATTCTGGTTTTACTAGGACTACTTCCCATCCTTGGTCTTGTGCAACATAACCGTTATGGCCGTTGATAAGACAGCGTGTTGTAACATCGTCAAAGGGACGAGGGTTACGTAATGTCCAACAGTCCCGTAATAATCTAAAAACCTCATTTCTTACCCCAATTACCGACTCCGTCACTTGTGGAAACGTTTTGTTTAATAGTTGTAGCCCGATGTTCTTGTTCTCACTTTGGTGAGAAGCGAACATTACTAATCCGTAAGCATAACATGCTTCTTTATGTTGCATGTTAGCCGCTTTTTCTAAATCACGAAGTCCAATATTCGGATATATTGAGTCAAAATAATTTCTTAACCCGTTGCGTAAAATAGCATTTGGGTTCCCCGCAATATATGCGTCAAAGTAAACACATCGTAACTTATGGGTTTCCCAATGTGATATCCCCCATCTTTCAAACGAAAGTCTCTTATAAACCAAGACATTCTTGGAACGTTCTTCGAATGTCTTACAAACTGATCTCGCCTTAAATAGTTGTGCCGAAGAATTCTGGCCGACTCTAGACAAGATTTCATCAATCATGTCTCCGGGTAGGTCTCTTAAAATATTGGGTTGTCTATCCATTTTGTGTTTTTAAACTGTAAAATAGACAAGAGTTAGATTCATAAAAAAAATACTTATTAATACAAGCAATTTTTACATATATCATAAAGCATAAGAACACTATATTCCATATATTACACCACACGAATACAACTATCTTATTCCGACTCGCTCGTTTCTTCTTCTTCGGTTTTGGTTCGTTTTGCCAAGTTTCTAGGGATATATGATGTTCCCCTAATACGAGCCGTCGTTGTCCACATTGGTTTAGAAAAACCTGGTGGTTTAGAGGTTCCCGGGTCATTGTTACAACTTAAGGACTTCGGGGGTTGACGATACATATAAAGTTCATCGGGGTTGGAATTAGATTTCTCTATTTTTATGCCCTTTCCCTTATTATTTTCTTTTGCCTTTTTAAATTCAGTTGGGGTAATTTCTATAACATCATCGGAATTCTCGTCGGAATCCGATTCATCGGAGAATTGGTAATCCTCCCAATATTTTGCTTCCTTGGCGGAAACACCATTGACCATAATTAACTTTGGTCGGTTGGTTGAGGATTTTCTTTTACTTAACCGTTTTATTATTTCCCCCACCGGTTCTATTTCTTCATCCGGTTCCGATTCTTCTTCCGGTTCCGATTCTTCTTCCGGTTCCGACTCTTCTTCCGGTTCCTCTTCGGGAACTTGTGAATCAGTCCACAAATCATTCCAATTTACATTTGACTCTTCATTATTATTAGGTGAGTCAATGGGACTTGTTCTAGAGGTAGACATCTATCACATAATATCAAACACGTTAAGAGATTAATATATCACATAATATTCATATGTTAAAAATATATAGTTTCCAACAAAAATGTTAAGCAATCATTTTTAAAGAAAACACGGTCGAAGTCCAGACTCACTAATGCATCCTAACAAACTCGATAAGACACACTAATGCAAATTTTCTGGTTCTCTAAGACCAACGCTCGGATACCAACTGAAATGTCCCGTTCTTATTGATTAAAAACGTTCCATATTAATTGATTTCGTTGCGAGGTTTTAACCTCTATATGAGACGTTTTTCAAAGACTGCATTCATTTTTAAACAAACCATAACCTTTATTTCATCAATAAAGGTTTAAAAAGCTTTACGTAGATTATCAAATAATGATAATCTAAAATATCCTGTTTACACACGACCATTACATAATGGTTTACAATACAAATATGTTACAACAAAATAAGTTTCTTGAATGCAGTTTTTACACAATATCATACAAGCATGGACTCCAAATCTTGTCCTTATTTAAGTATGCGACAGCGGAAGCTCTTAATAATCACCTGAGAATAAACATGCTTAAAACGTCAACAAAAATGTTGGTGAGTTATAGGTTTAACCTATATATATCAAATCGTAACAATAGACCACAAGATTTCATATTTCAATACACATCCCATACATAGAGATAAAAATCATTCATATGGTGAACACCTGGTAACCGACAATAACAAGATGCATATATAAGAATATCCCCATCATTCCGGGACACCCTTCGGATATGATATAAATTTCGAAGTACTAAAGCATCCGGTACTTTGGATGGGGTTTGTTAGGCCCAATAGATCTATCTTTAGGATTCGCGTCAATTAGGGTGTCTGTTCCCTAATTCTTAGATTACCAGACTTAATAAAAAGGGGCATATTCGATTTCGATAATTCAACCATAGAATGTAGTTTCACGTACTTGTGTCTATTTTGTAAATCATTTATAAAACCTGCATGTATTCTCATCCCAAAAATATTAGATTTTAAAAGTGGGACTATAACTCACTTTCACAGATTTTTACTTCGTCGGGAAGTAAGACTTGGCCACTGGTTGATTCACGAACCTATAACAATATATACATATATATCAAAGTATGTTCAAAATATATTTAGAACACTTTTAATATATTTTGATGTTTTAAGTTTATTAAGTCAGCTGTCCTCGTTAGTAACCTACAACTAGTTGTCCACAGTTAGATGTACAGAAATAAATCGATAAATATTATCTTGAATCAATCCACGACCCAGTGTATACGTATCTCAGTATTGATCACAACTCAAACTATATATATTTTGGAATCAACCTCAACCCTGTATAGCTAACTCCAACATTCACATATAGAGTGTCTATGGTTGTTCCGAAATATATATAGATGTGTCGACATGATAGGTCGAAACATTGTATACGTGTCTATGGTATCTCAAGATTACATAATATATAATACAAGTTGATTAAGTTATGGTTGGAATAGATTTGTTACCAATTTTCACGTAGCTAAAATGAGAAAAATTATCCAATCTTGTTTTACCCATAACTTCTTCATTTTAAATCCGTTTTGAGTGAATCAAATTGCTATGGTTTCATATTGAACTCTATTTTATGAATCTAAACAAAAAAAGTATAGGTTTCTAGTCGGAAAAATAAGTTACAAGTCGTTTTTGTAAAGGTAGTCATTTCAGTCGAAAGAACGACGTCTAGATGACCATTTTAGAAAACATACTTCCACTTTGAGTTTAACCATAATTTTTGGATATAGTTTCATGTTCATAATAAAAATCATTTTCTCAGAATAACAACTTTTAAATCAAAGTTTATCATAGTTTTTAATTAACTAACCCAAAACAGCCCGCGGTGTTACTACGACGGCGTAAATCCGGTTTTACGGTGTTTTTCGTGTTTCCAGGTTTTAAATCATTAAGTTAGCATATCATATAGATATAGAACATGTGTTTAGTTGATTTTAAAAGTCAAGTTAGAAGGATTAACTTTTGTTTGCGAACAAGTTTAGAATTAACTAAACTATGTTCTAGTGATTACAAGTTTAAACCTTCGAATAAGATAGCCTTATATGTATGAATCGAATGATGTTATGAACATCATTACTACCTTAAGTTCCTTGGGTGAACCTACTGGAAAAGAGAAAAATGGATCTAGCTTCAATGGATCCTTGGATGGCTCAAAGTTCTTGAAGCAAAATCATGACACGAAAACAAGTTCAAGTAAGATCATCACTTGAAATAAGATTGTTATAGTTATAGAAATTGAACCAAAGTTTGAATATGATTATTACCTTGTATTAGAATGATAACCTACTGTAAGAAACAAAGATTTCTTGAGGTTGGATGATCACCTTACAAGATTGGAAGTGAGCTAGCAAACTTGAAAGTATTCTTGATTTTATGAAACTAGAACTTTTGGAATTTATGAACAACACTTAGAACTTGAAGATAGAACTTGAGAGAGTTCAATTAGATGAAGAAAATTGAAGAATGAAAGTGTTTGTAGGTGTTTTTGGTCGTTGGTGTATGGATTAGATATAAAGGATATGTAATTTTGTTTTCATGTAAATAAGTCATGAATGATTACTCATATTTTTGTAATCTTATGAGATATTTCATGCTAGTTGCCAAATGATGGTTCCCACATGTGTTAGGTGACTCACATGGGCTGCTAAGAGCTGATCATTGGAGTGTATATACCAATAGTACATACATCTAAAAGCTGTGTATTGTACGAGTACGAATACGGGTGCATACGAGTAGAATTGTTGATGAAACTGAACGAGAATGTAATTGTAAGCATTTTTGTTAAGTAGAAGTATTTTGATAAGTGTATTGAAGTCTTTCAAAAGTGTATAAATACATATTAAAACACTACATGTATATACATTTTAACTGAGTCGTTAAGTCATCGTGAGTCGTTACATGTAAGTGTTGTTTTGAAACTTTTAGGTTAACGATCTTGTTAAATGTTGTTAACCCAATGTTTATAATATCAAAAGAGATTTTAAATTATTATATTATCATGATATTATGATGTACGAATAACTCTTAATATGATATATATACATTAAATGTCGTTACAACGATAAACGTTACATATATGTCTCGTTTCAAAATCATTAAGTTAGTAGTCTTGTTTTTACATATGTAGTTCATTGTTAATATAATTAATGATATGTTTACTTATCATAATATCATGTTAACTATATATATAACCATATATATGTCATCATATAGTTTTTTTACAAGTTTTAACGTTCGTGAATCACCGGTCAACTTGGGTGGTCAATTGTCTATATGAAACCTATTTCAATTAATCAAGTCTTAACAAGTTTGATTGCTTAACATGTTGGAAACATTTAATCATGTAAACATCAATCTCAATTAATATATATAAACATGGAAAAGTTCGGGTCACTACATCATCTATATCGTAAAACGTCTTCAATATTAAGAAAACTAAATAATTAACCTACCAAGTGACACAAGTCAATCATTGCAAGGTACGCTTTTGATAATTAAACGAGACTCTCCGCTAACCTCTGTCTAATCCTCAATAATAACACTTTTGTTCTTACATGGAATCACTTTACTAAATATTCCGAATACCGTTAAAAGTAAGAGTTTTCTAATTCAAGTGGACCTCATAACAAAGACTCGTAATTATAATTCAATGTACCTGATAAATCAATCACTTGATATTATCTTTTAATCTCATTGATAAACTTACATCGAACAAATACGTTCAAGTAAAGTATTATTCACTAACTACTGTGATAGCATTTCTATGTTCATAAAATAGATCTCGTAGCTTATATTCATATCAACTAATTCGTTCAATGCTTTCAAGTCACATAATAATCTCATAATCTATTTTTGTATCACCAAGCTCTTAAATGTTTTATCAATATTTCTTAGCTTAAAAAAAAATACACATATGTACATACACATACATTTCTATTTACACATTTTTGTTCGTGAATCGTCAGACATGGTCAAAGGGTAATTGATTACATGAATATAGTTTTCAAACTTTTCGAGACTCAACATTACAGATTTTGCTTATCGTGTCGGATACATATAAAGATTAAAGTTTAAATTTGATCGGAAATTTCCGGGTCACTACAGTACCTACCCGTTAAAAGAAATTTCGTCCCGAAATTTGATAGAGGTCGTCATAGCTAATAGTAAGAATGTTATTATGACGAATATAAGCTGATACATAGAGTTTTATCATGATTAAGAAGTACGGATAAAATAATTCGATTTCTCGAAGCGTATGAGTGAAGCTATCGTAAAAGAGCGAAATGAGTAAATGTAGATTTGTTTTAACTGATGACGTAGCTATGATTGATTTCCGGAATTTAAGGGATTTAAAGAAAATTTTCGTAATAAGATTTGGTTCTTCGGCGACTTAGGAAATCAGGATCTTCTTTGAGTAAATGTAATAATCTGTTCCGATTGCTCTGTCGGATATTTTTCTATAAATCCACCCTCTTTGTTTCCTTACAACTCACACCTTCTATTCTTTCTCCTCAGTTCATACTTTAAAACATTCGTCAATATGCTCCATCCCATTTTGATCCTTGATATACTCTTAATTTTTACATCTGTCATCCTTCTCTTTCATCTACCACCGGAAGATTTTATTTACTTCTACTATTATCTTGGGGTTATAGTGTTATTAATTTTTCCGTGCCTTTACGTGGCAATACGTATTGATATGCACGGTTTGTAGCTTCAGGGTGGTTGTTGAGTTTTATATCTTCCCTTATATTTCGATGCCCCTGCATCTGTCTTCTATAATCATTGTCACCCATAATTAATATTCTCTTTTATTTGCTGCGGTTTATGCTCCAATTTCTAGTTTGGAGCTTCATTCTTTCGTTTCCTCTTCCCGTCCTCGAGTCAAGCGAGTAATGGTCCAGAATTTGCAGTTATGAATTTCGGAATGAACATAGTTAATGTTCTAAGAAGGAAATCTTAATGATGCGATTTTGACTTGTCAAATTATCAGAATATCCTGTAAAAGATCGAATCATCAAGAAATATTTTCTTGCTATGTTTAAGGATTAGATCGAATGTAAGAGTCGTGTAAATGGCACATGATGATGGTGCTGTGAATCATCACATCCCATTAGAAACTTAACATGACCTACTGTAATATAATGACGTTGATCAAGTGTCATTATATTATATTAACTCATGTATCAGTTCCCAACACTACTTCAAAAACATTCATATTCGAATTTTTCAGTATTTAGAAACTAACACAGTTTCTTTTTATGTTGCAGATATTACAGAGAGATAATTGATTTCAAATGAGAATACTTATGAAAATATCTTCAGAATTATCAAGGATATTTATAATGAAAGATACTATGATATCTTAGAATATTCAAGATATGATGATGATGAATAATATTTGTCTGTGGAGATTTAGAATAAGAAATAAGGTGTTCGCTAACGAGTTCAGCAGGCACTGAATCATTTGGATCCTTTGAAGGCAGATTCAGTCTCTGTGATTTGTCCATGGCTTCCTTCATACTTTGCTCAATCCATTTTTCAGTACCAAATCCTTTCTTTTTCTGAGCTTTACCAACTCACTATCTTTTATCATCAAACTTTTGACCGTTTAAACCATCTACCATTTTTATGTTTCCTCTGCATTTAATGCAATAATATCTGAATCTCTGGTTATCAATCTGAGGTGGGTTCAGAAGAATCGTGTTTTAGATGATTAAACGCTGGTGGTAATATGGTGGAATATGAAAGGTTCCCCAGTAATAATGACGAAAGGGCAACGTATCTATCAGGGTTATAATAAGACTGGTCCGACTGAAAAAATCGAAGTTGACTTGCTGGATCCGTGACAAAATTGGCTACTTTGAAAAGGAATCGAAATGTTGTTCTTGCTAGAAGAATTCAACGCAGGTACATGTTAGATTATGACTTTGGTTTCGAGAGTTTTTCAGGTACAAAACTTTGGGTAACGTGTGGTTGGATCATCATCTCAATTGTTTATTATTTGAAGTGTCTTCTAGAATTTCGGAGGGTTTTGATTGCAGATTGTCATAGTCAATATCCAAATGATGAAATCGTCCTAAGTCCCGAATGATTTCTCATATCCATCTTGTGTGTTACGATTAAAAGTGATGTGCTATCACAGTTTTGAAGTCAAAGTATAGCTTTGAAAAATATAAGGATCTAAGAGTGATGATTTTGGTTGTATCTCGAGTTGAATTCTGAAATTCCCAAAATCAGAATATGTAATTAGATTCGAATGAGTAGGATTGTTTTGATTTCTATAGAAGAATGTATATTGGTTTAGTTGATGATTATTGAATCAGAATTGAAGAATGTAACATATTAATTGTGATTTTATATATCTCTCGGGTATTACCTACCCGTTAAAAAAAATTTCACAAATAATATTTTGAACAAGAATTCTCATTACAATCTTTATGAAAATATATGTGGGTATATTTTCTTCAGATGTAGTACAGATTCAATGAGTTAATATCATACTAAGCTCATTTGATTTTCGGATTGAATTAGAAATGAATTTTCTCTAAAACATTAGAGATTACATAAACTTTGCGGAGTATTTCACTAATGTAATCAATGCTTCAATATTTATATGTATTTCCTTAGTGAATCATGCTGATGCTCATGGAACTCTTGCTAACTTCGCAAGATACGAATATTGTTTTCCCGTAAATTTCGGGTATATCAAAGATGAAAGTGTATAATCAAACATGTTATTGAATGATACACTTGATTTATTATGAAATAAAATTCATTGAGTTGAAGCAGAGATTGTAGTTAACAATGATTAAATTGTTAACGAAGAATGTACATCATAGCAAATTAGTAATATGAATTAACCAGATAGTTAAGTTCCATACATAATAGCTTAGTACAGAAAGATTTATTATGGTAAAAAATTTTTTTTTTTTATAGAATATACATATAAATTCTTCGGAGGAACTGAGTTAATACTTCATAACTCGTTGATACAATATACTTGTTATTAATTTGTAATGGTTTCCACAGTGATTCTTGAATTGGCGAAACTTGTGAGGTTAGAGGTGCTGACGATTCTAACAATGTTGATAGCATTGACTGTGTTGGTGAGGCTATTGGTACTGCTGATGATGTTGGTAAAACAAGTCTAGCTTGTACCTTACGCACCAGTCTTGTTAGGGTTTCGGTTCTTCTCTCTATCATCTCTGTCCACTCATCTGGTTTACGGTTAAGGCTGAGATAGATAATCTCTAAAACTTTAGAGATTACCTAATCACCACAGAATGTTTCTCCGATGAAGTTATGAATCAATACTTCATCGTTTGTTGTTGTTGGTACTCCTTGGTATCTTTGGTGCGTGTGACGTTGATATCCGATATACAGATTGGGATATTGAGGTGTGTGATGCGGATGTGATTGTTGGTGGTGGTAATGATCCAGTTGATGTTAATAATGGTGGTTGATGTTGATGTCGGTGATGCTGCTGGTGCTTTTAGTATTGAGACTTGCGATGTGGATGTTACTGGCGGTACTGGTTACGCTGCTGGTGCTGCTGATGGTGTTTGTAACCTTCGCACCGTATTCTCCAAAGCCACTACCCGAGCGCGAAGCTCGTTAACTTCTTCTATTACACCGGGGTGATCGTCGGTTCGGACGAGCGGATAAATATAATCAAGAATTTGGTGTAGTATATAATCGTGACGAGATACTCTGGAGATGAGAGAGAAAATGGTTTCTCGAACAGGTTCGCCGGTAAGTGCTTCAGGTTCATTGTCAATAGGGCAATTTGGTGGATGGAAAGGATCACCTTCTTCTTGTCTCCAATAATTGAGGAGGCTACGAACCCATCCCCATTTCATCCAGAATAGGTGATGACTGATTGGTTGATCTATTCCGGTCATACTGCTTTCGGAGCTGGAATGAGACTCCATATCGGAATAGCTGTCGTAATCTGAGGAATTCGAACTGGTTGAGGGATCCATCTCGTATGATCAAGGGAATGAATTTTTGATATGAAATAGATTATAGGAGTTAGATTTGATATCTTTCTATACATAATTTACATATGTATATATAATACCAAAATCCCATAAATTACGGAGAATCTTTGAAAAATGTCAGTCAAAGTTCACAGTATCAGATATGCTAAGATAAGAATTCGTCTATACACTATTATGCAATAAATGCAGGAAAGCGCGTCTAGACTTAAAAATGATAAGCAGGTAATTTTCGACACGAAATGATAAGCAAAACTTTTGACATGCAGACACGGTCGAAGTCCAGACTCACTAATGTATCCTAACGACTTATCAGTTAGACACACTAATGCAGACCTGGTTCGCTAAGACCACCGCTCTGATACCAACTGAAAGGACCCGTTCATATACATTATAAACGATTCACAATAGTTGATTACATTGCGAGGTATTTGACCTCTATATGATACATTTTACAAACATTGCATTCGTTTTTAAAAGACAATCTTTCTTTACATCGAAAATTGACATGTATGTATACCATTTCATAATATCCAAACTATAAATGACCTAATCTGTCATTTACTTAATAATAATCTTTAATGAACTTCAACGACTCGAATGCAACGTCTTTTGAAATATGTCATGAATGACTCCAAGTAATATCTTTAAAATGAGCTAATGCACAGCGGAAGATCTCTTTCAAACCTGAGAATAAACATGCTTTCAAGTGTCAACCAAAAGGTTGGTGAGTTCATTAGTTTATCATAACCATTTATTTCCATCATTTTAATAGACCACAAGAATTTCATTTCCAGTTCTCATAAATATACGTCCCATGCATAGAGACAAAAAATAATCATTCATATGGTGAACACCTGGTAACCGACATTAACTAGATACATATAAGAATATCCCCTATCATTCCGGGATCCTCCTTCGGACATGATATAAATTTCGAAGTACTAAAGCATCCGGTACTTTGGATGGGGTTTGTTAGGCCCAATAGATCTATCTTTAGGATTCGCGTCAATTAGGGTGTCTGTTCCCTAATTCTTAGATTACCAGACTAAATAAAAAGGGGCATATTCGATTTCGATAATTCAACCATAGAATGTAGTTTCACGTACTTGTGTCTATTTTGTAAATCATTTATAAAAATTGCGCATGTATTCTCAGCCCAAAAATATAAAGGGTAAAAAGGCAAATGAAACTCACCATACTGTATTTTGTAGTAAAAATACATATAACATCATTGAACAAGTGTAAGGTTGGCCTTGGATTCACGAACCTAAATTATTATGTATTTGTCAATATTTGTCTAATACATTAAGTTAAGTCATAGTGTACCACAATCCTAATGCTCGAGTCTAGTATGCAAAGGTCGACAAAAATTAGTTTAACTCCAAATGATTTCAAAACTTTATAAATGTTTTATTATATAATTTAAATATCGTCGTTTTATATTTTTAAAATATTTTTTTTTTAAAGATTTAATAAAGTAAATAATATAATTCGTTTATAAATAAAATTTTATATTAAAATATACTTTTATATATCTTAAGTAATAAAACTTATAAAGTTCATTTAATATCATAAAAATACTGCGATAGATTCTATTAAGGTAGTTATATAATTTGTATTACATTTCTAGTTAATAATATAGTATTGATAATAATAATAAGTAACAGTCGTGTTATTTTGGAATAATAATAATTTGATAAAAAAAATTAAGACAACGATATTAACGACGATAATAATCATTTTTACGAAATTTTAATTGACTATAACTTTTAATCCGTCCATCAAATCTATTTGGCATCTAAAGGAAAAGTTCTTAATTTTTTTCTAGCTTTTTAAGGACATGCAAATCTTATATCTTCCTTCAACTATAATATAACAACCTTTAAGATTCGGCATAACCTATCTAAGGGCACTATCAAATTTACAAGCATGCATAATCCTATTTTCTCGAGCACTAGTCAGGGATACACTATTAGTATGTAAAAATTAAATTAGGAGTACTCACGTATCAATATTGAGGTTCAATATTGTAGGAAAGGTACGTAGACGCAATGGAGGTGACAAACACTAGTTTAACCTCACAAGCATACCCATGAACAATACCCATCACCTCCATAACCATAACTCATAATTTCCTTAGCTCTATCCCGCTCATAAAACCCGTTTTGAAATAACTCGCCCATGACCTCGTCGTAGTATTTTATGTATAATAATACTAATAATAATAATAATAATAACACTAACAATAATAATAATAAATATAATTATAGAGAGAGTGTGAGAGATAGATAGTTAGAAAACAATTATGATCGATCCTATATATATAGATTTATAAATAATATAATAATATAATATAATATTAATAAAAATTAAAAACATGTTGCATAGTGAGCCGCCACCAAAATATGTCGGCACAAGATTACACGTTTCGTGTAGATAGGTACACGATTCGTGTATGGTGTCTTCATGAAAGTTGTAGATTTTTGAGTTACGGTCGTTTGGACACCGGAATCACCCTTTTTCGAGTCAGTATGATTTAGTTATGATTTTTCTCGTGCAAGTGCGCAGGTTTAGTGATTTCCAACATTTTAACTTTCAATCTTGTGATGAAATGTTGTAGTCTTTTGGTGCTCATTAGAAATCTTTATTTTATATTTATTTTTATTTTTATATCATTGAAAATCCATAAAAATATTTTATAATCAAATTCTATTATATCGAAAAAAAATGTGTTTGTACTAAATTGAATAAATATAATTTAGTTTTCCAGAATTAGTTATATTCAAAATCATTCTTTAAAAGGTTTCATCTATATCGTAAAACGTCTTCAATATTAAGAAAACTAAATAATTAACCTACCAAGTGACACAAGTCAATCATTGCAAGGTACGCTTTTGATAATTAAACGAGACTCTCCGCTAACCTCTGTCTAATCCTCAATAATAACACTTTTGTTCTTACATGGAATCACTTTACTAAATATTCCGAATACCGTTAAAAGTAAGAGTTTTCTAATTCAAGTGGACCTCATAACAAAGACTCGTAATTATAATTCAATGTACCTGATAAATCAATCACTTGATATTATCTTTTAATCTCATTGATAAACTTACATCGAACAAATACGTTCAAGTAAAGTATTATTCACTAACTACTGTGATAGCATTTCTATGTTCATAAAATAGATCTCGTAGCTTATATTCATATCAACTAATTCGTTCAATGCTTTCAAGTCACATAATAATCTCATAATCTATTTTTGTATCACCAAGCTCTTAAATGTTTTATCAATATTTCTTAGCTTAAAAAAAAATACACATATGTACATACACATACATTTCTATTTACACATTTTTGTTCGTGAATCGTCAGACATGGTCAAAGGGTAATTGATTACATGAATATAGTTTTCAAACTTTTCGAGACTCAACATTACAGATTTTGCTTATCGTGTCGGATACATATAAAGATTAAAGTTTAAATTTGATCGGAAATTTCCGGGTCACTACACCTTATATAGCCCTCGTCTAAGGAACCATCATTTAAGCTTATTTCACATTAACACTATACAACTTCGGGGTCCTAACAATCTCCCCCTTAGTGTTAAATGTGAACTTTACAATATAATCCTATTTAAAACAACTAAAGGAACTTTGTTCCTCTGAAGTGAACTTTGGTTTTGAATCCATTGAGATTCTCATATCTTCGTATGTTCACTCTTGTCTTTAGACGACTTTTCAATCTTGTGAGAATGTATTTAACAATCTCATTATCTTCAGTTGAGTAGCAATTATTGATCAATCTCCATCTCAAGTATTTGAAAGCATACATCAACGTTCCGTCTGAGTATCTTCTGAAATCTGAGACTCTGATGAAGATCTTTGTATAGTGAGAATTGACAAACATAAACCCATAAGGACAGTCACTCACTTCAAGTAAGGACATATATCTTAGCTCTTCGATTACTTGATTTGGCGGTTTGATTCCGAGCTTTTTGTGTCCAGATTCTAACCCCATCTGAAAATCATGAACAGACATCCATCTCATCGAGTCAAGAATAAATCTGTAGGCTGCCTTCATTGCAGTAGCATGATAAATTTTTGCAGATTCATTCAAGTCAATCAAGTAATTGTAGATGAAAATAATGTCGTCCATCTTCAGTTTATCAAAATCTGCTTCAGAGAACTGATAATCCTCATCATCCATTCTTGTTACCTGAAACACTGGCATCTTCACTCCATCGTTATTAATCATCAAAACCTTATTTATGCTTTTGATCTCTGAATTCCGCTGCTCTTGAAGTTTTTCTTCATTCTTCAATTTAAATTTGTTGCGAACACTCAGATAAGCTTTGAGATATTCCGGATTCTTATGATATTTCCATGCACCCAGAACACTCATCGATGCAGAAAGTACGAGATCAGAATCACCATAGATTCTATATGCTTGTTGTTCAATGAATGGTGAACGAAGAATCATCTTCTCTTCTTCCTCACTTAGTTGGAAATCAGCATCACGTTCAAGAACAATCTCTGCAATTTGAAATGGAACATTCAGATTAGGAGGAGTCGTAGTATCTTCTTTGCTGTTAGAGAAAATCTCCTTTTCAAAGTGTATCCCAAATTCATCAGTTGGAGATGACAAGTTAACAAATTGATGATCATTGAATTCATTGGCGACACTCGACGACCCCTTCAAAATATCTTTAATATTATCAAAGTTTTGATTGTCCTCTTGAGTTGACTTATTCTCTACTTGATCAGCTGAATCTATAATCATAAGCATCCCTGAGTCACCCTCTCTCTGACCTTCCGATTCATCTAGAAAACTTTCACACTGGATTTCCTCAATTTCATCACTTTCAGAATAAGATATATCAATAACATCTTGATCCTTATGTTAACTAGATGCACCAGTTTCATAAGTTGATCTTTGAAAACCACTGGACCGATAACCACTTTGTCTATTCTCCCCCTCATGAAGATTTTCGGGATCGAAATCATCATGATCAGGCATGTGAATTGGTCCAGGTGACTTGCATGGAGATAAAGGATATACTATCCTTGCTTGCTCAAGATAAATCATCATAGTCTCGCGAACTTCATCAAGATCAGTTCGTTTAGCAAACTCAGCAAGATATAGTTCCTCCACCTCATTGTCAGAGAGATATCTTAATCCATATCTATTCGAAATCTGAAAAGGTGACCCAGTTGGTGAAACAACGGTGTAACCACGAACAACATCAGCATCAGCAGCAACTGTTGAAGGTGATGTCGGTGGAAGTGTTTGATTTTCCGTGAGGGCAGGTAAGGATATACATGCGGTATTATACTTATATGTAGGGTTGTACATACTACTAGTCAGATTCGTGATATCCCCTTCTGATGGAGGTTGGGCAACAACCGGAGTTGTCACCGGAGAAGTTTCTTTTGAAGCATCCGCCTCCATGACTTTAGTCTCATGGGTCTCTGACAAAGTAGTAGAACTACCCGTCGGTTTAGATCTCGCAGAGATATTGCTATCTCCGACTCCTGAAATCATTGATATACCATGAGGTGGTACATCTCTTTCAGTTAACGACTCTTCCTCCAGACCCTGAGATTCAGAATCCAGAAGAGAAGTGGTTTGAACCAATGGATCACTTTCATGAACCAAGGGATCAGTCTGCTGGAAGTCTGATAAATATCCCGAAGGATTGTCATGTTGACTCGTTTTCATGGGACGCGGCAGATCTCCCTCATCAAGATAAGCCAGACCTCGAGGCCCTGTTGTACATTGAGGCACAGGAGGATTTCCAGCCGATACGCAGGGTGCCTTTTCAAGATTTTTTGGCCCCCCTTCGGCCGTTCTGGACTTTAATGATTGAGTTTCCTCAATCGATTGAGTCAACGCAGACTTTACTGCAGAGGAAGACTTTACTTCCTTAGATGCCGAAGCATCTTGCTGTATATGATTTATTATTAAGTCCTGTTTAGATTGGATGGGCTTATTGGTCTTTTTACCATCCGTGCGTTTAGCTCTCTTGCCTACCGAAGCTTGCGCTTCATTTAGCGTAGGGCTTACTGTTATTATTGGATGTGATACAGAAATGGGCGAGGGTGACCTAATCGGCTCTAGGTCTTGGTCCGTATCACCAATGGTTGGAGTAATTGTTTGACGAATGATGGGTGTCGAAGTCCTAGATCTAGTTACTCGTTGGGTTGGCGGAGTCTGAATCATCTCATCAGGCATAAATCGAGTTCTCTTAGGAGAATGTTCAGGAGATGATTCAGTTACTGAAGAATCAGTGTCACTGCTCTCTTCAGGTGTTGTTGAAAGGGTTGGTTCAATCCTAGATGATCTAGGTTCCCTGATCCTCACGGGTTGAGCATGGTGTGATACCCTAGAACGTTTGAGGTTCACCCTAACTGGAGGATTAGCTGGCCCAAGTGGTTGTACTACAGGTTCCTCTACAACCTCTGGGGCTGGAACCGCGACGGGTTCAACTTGTACTTGTTGTACCGGGTTCGGAAGAGGTATTCCTACAGCCTCAAAATATGAATGCATTCGAGCGTCTTGGGGTTCAGCAAGCCTCACTAGCCAGTTTGGAATTGGTGCAGTGAACTGATTATCGGATATCACCGGGGTATTCATTTTCAGCTCCCCAAATCTCTTCATCTGTAATCCATGTGTACCTGGTACAAATATATTTGTATTTCTGCAAGCATTTATAGCATCATGGACAAAGATACAGAAAAACCTTTCACAAGGGATGTATGAACCCCTTGTCTTATCAACTTGGGCCTGAACCAGATCCCATAGAAGTTCTGCAAAGTCTGGAGTTTCCACTCTTGTGAAAGAGTAGAACAATCTCAGCATTGGCACAATCAGGCTGTCTGATCCACTCCTTGTCATCAGCAAGCATCTGTTGATGATTGAGAAGATCACATACCACCTTGAGTGCAAGTATTTCTTCTGAAACTTAGCCGGTGGAACATTGGTAGCTCCAACATAACCAAGATCAAAGATTGAGGACATCATCTGCTGAGTAGCAGGGAAAGCAAGAGCATTCTGTACAAGAGGAAGCCGAAAGATCCTCCTGAAGTTAGCTTTTGTGATACTCCTCATCCCTTGTACTCCTCTTAGCTCAAATTCAAATCGAGCTTGTTCTCCCTCAGGATTAGCAGTAGTAGGTTGTGTAGCTTCCATAAACCTAATTGTTCTATTCAGAAGCTCTAGATCTGTCACAACCACACTAGCAGTAGAGCTCAGAGCAGGCCATTGATATCGGCTAAAAAGTCACGTTTTCACCCCGGTATTAAGGACCAAAAACAAGAAAGATTCGAACTTTATCGGCAAAATACCCACTTCGTCAGTTAGAATTGAAGAACAAGTAATTACGAAGGCGGTGCAAAAAGAATCAAGAGAATCGGAGCTAAAACGAAGATTCTAGAGCAAAAATGGTGAAAGACAAGAAATCAAGTTACGATCCAGGGAATAAAGGCTGACCAGCACACCATACGGCTTGCCATACGGCCTGCTATACGGCCTTCCAGTATGGAAATGGCCTGCCAGATACGTGCCAACAAATGGCCCACCATGCGGTCTGCCAGCCATACGGCCTGCCAAATACGCCTTACCATACGCCCTGCCATGCGGCCTGCCAGGCGTATGCTGGCAATTTCCAAGTCTATTTAAAGGGTCTTTGTCATTCATTCCAACACACACTTCAATTCACTTCTTTCTCTCTCTTGTACAATATTAGTCATACTCTCAAGGCCTTCGACTCCGTGCGGGAAATCTAGTACCCGGTGAAGAACGCTAAAGATTGTATTAGGAGCAGTCTGGAGTCTTGAAGTTGTCACTTTTGTATTCGAAACTCGTTTAATCTACTAGTACTTCTATCCTTTGTCTTATATAATGTTTTATGATATTATTGCCATGATTAGCGAGTAGTTATCTTTAGTGTATGCTATGATGTAAGCAGTTATAATGCCGAAATAATATTATGGTTTGTGTATGCTGTCGAAATGCTTTCCAATTATGCTTTAAACTCAATCGCGTTTCCAACTAATAGAACGTAGTTATAGGCTCTGTTATTGGGAAGTCGCGAACCCCGATCCAGAGTACACTATCTGTGTCACCCCTTGGTAAGAGAAGTCTATCGGATACAACGTAAGATCGACCGAGGCACACCGGTTGTAGTAAGTCTATCGAGCTTTGGATTCCTACTGAGGACTCTTTCGTAGTGAAAAATCTGACTAGACCCTTAGTACATTGTCGGTCCTAGACCATGCTAGTGTAGTCACCAAGAATATAAACTTCGTATGTGCACGCTGAAGCACAGCGGTTGTTGTAAGCTGTACCTCTGCTAAGTAAGGCCATGGAACACGGTTAGTGTTGACCAGTACACTGCACCATAACGCGGTCTCAAGCATTGCACCCCGCTTGAGGGATTCTTAGTTAATTAAGGAAATGTTTGTTTAGACACATAAAGGATTGGACCGTTAGGATAACCGAACGTGTTCATGGAAGTTGACTTGACTTGGCCATGGTGTTCTTTATGGTTGAACTCTTTTTAAAGGACTAACTATCTTTTACCAATCATTAACGAAAGCATTGAGGCACATCACGTCTCTCGGATATGGTAAACCATGTATTCTATTATGCTTAAGAAATTTTAGACCATTTTGGAATGTTAATACGTCACCCAACCGAGTCGCTCAATTGGATGAGCCATCTGAACGTGTATGCCTGTAGTCAGACTGCACGGGCGTCGGGGGCAAGGGACGTTGCTGTCTATTCAGAATCTTCAAGCCTAACGCAGTACCCAGTGACATGTCTTATGACAGGGGCATTTAGGACCAGTGTATTGAATACAGGGCCTCTGCCTATTCATGAGCCAGCATTCCATAATCTCGACAACATAACTGACGAAATCATAGTATGCACTTACTTTAACCTTATCTGAATTACAAATTTTATCGCATTTACTTTATCTGTCTTATTAAATTTGAAAATCCTAAAAATAAATATTCACTACTCCCTAACTATCTTAGGCTAAAATATAGGTTCGATGTTACTGATATCTCAAAAATACGACTCTAGGTCATACTTCCCTTACTTATAAGGAGTAGTAAGATTTAGGCCCCGCTAAATATAACTTTAAAACAGTATCCTCTCCCACGAGTGGCTGATCCTGGCGAGCCGCAGCCTAACGACACCGCGCAATAAAAACTGTCCGTTTCGGCCATATCAGCCATAAAGTATGCCTCTCTAGAATTGCAGTCCAGTAGTTGCAGGGAATGTTGGTTTCAGAGTTGATGAAGTGATTGTTCGCCATTTAGCTGTATAAATAAGAAATAGAAGACCATAAGATGTTTATAATAAAGCACGTATCTCTATTCTTATTTTCCTTTGAAATCCTTTGTATTTTTCAAATTTTATAGTTTTTATGGTTTTTCTAAGTTATAAAAATCATTTATTCCAAACATTTGACACACATGACATTCATATGATATTCATCACATTACAAATTGATCATGTAAAGTCAATTATATACCACAAAGAATCAGAACAACACTTAGTCAATTTTAAGCACATATCAAACAGATTCGGTAACCATGAAAACTTTAGATTCTGTAACCAAATAAGCTTGAGTTTTCATATCAAAGACTTAAATAAAGCATGCAAGATTTATCAAGTTGAAAAACACATTATTTTTAAAGTACCAAATTACAGACTCGGTAAAATGCCAAGAACAGATTCGGTATCTTCAAAAATCACATATAATTATCCAAACATGCATATTCAGTCTTATGTCATGCAAAAATATTATCATAATCAATTAACAACTCAATCAAAGTAGAAAAGCATGTTAATCATTTGAACATACTCGGTACTGTAGCAAGAACACATTCGGTATATACAGAATCCATCAAATACTCAATTAAACATGTAATCAGATTCGGTCAATTGATAGATCAACTAATTTAACATAGATTTGACAAGAATTCATGTTAATTATCCAAATCATAAGAGTTTAATCTAATAATTATGAATTTCGACTCAGATTCGGTATAATCAACATTTTTCAAAATTAAGTGTCACAATCTTGTTATTTGCATTATTTTCTGGTTTATAAGTGTTCAGTTATCTCATATCTACAATATGTGAATCTTAGATTCAATTAAAACAAAGAATTACCAAAGATTTGAAGATACAGAAGACGGAATTCGGTAGATTAGGTAGACTCAGTAATATTAATCAGATTCGGTATGCAATTAGTAAAAAGTAAGAGAAAGTTTGACTTTGACCCTCCTATTTATAGATACCGAATGTTTTTTGAAAACATGGGCCTTACCGAATGGGCCTTATTTACCGAATGCAGTCCATTTTTCAATTTAAACAAATTCACTTCAAATTTTGACAAATCTTTAACAAAAATCATTCAAGATTATCACATTTTCAATGAAAAACATTTCTGAGGCAATTTATGAAAATTTTGAACTTACCGAATCTGTACAGTTGGTTGTCAGATTCGGTATAATGCTAAAATTAGCATTTATTCATTTAAAATTCACATCTTTTTAGATTTTATCTTTTCCAATTTTTATGAATTTTATAAAACAAGATTTGCACTTAGAAAATTTTGAATTATGTACAAAGTACAAATCTTCAGTGATACCAATTGTTAAAACGGGTTGCATACTGAGATGTATACTAGCCTTAGTGAATTATTTTCATATATATAAACAAAGAATTTATGAAATTCACTTTTGAAAAACAATTTTCTATTCATTTTCTCCCATTTTCTCCCCCTCAAAATGTGATATACAAGAAAGTAAATCACCATTTTGATATTTTCCCAAGAAAATGAATTAACTCCCCCTTAAAATATGATATCAATGAGTTACCTCCCCCTTTTGTAACCATTGAAACTTAATCCCAGGAAGTTTACAGAGATCTAAAAGGCTCCCCCTTGAAAGATGTTAACGAAAGTATAATAAATCAGTTGCTCCCCCTAGAAAGTATCTACTCCCCCTAAACACAAGATCCCAAGTATAAGTCCCAACAGATATAAGGAATGTCAAGCACTATACTATACCATGTCAATCTCTTTGATCAAAAACTTTAGCCTAAGTTCATCTAAAGGCTTAGTGAACATGTCAGCTAATTGCACTTTGGTAGGCACAAAGTATAACTCTACATCTCCTTTTTCTATATGGTCCTTAATGAAATGATAACGAATATCAATGTGTTTAGTCTTAGAATGCTGGACCGGGTTACTTGTAATTGCAATAGCACTTTGTGAATCACAGTAAATTGGGGTCTTAGAAATCTTAAAGCCATAGTCCAAAAGTTGAGTTTGCATTCACAAAACTTGTGAACAACAGTGAGCTGCAGCAATGTACTCAGACTTAGCTGTTGATAAAGACACACAGTTCTGCTTTTTGGATGACCAACCAACTAGCCTATTCCCTAACATCTGAATTGATCCAGATGTGCTCTTTCTATCAACATGGCAACCGCCATGATCCGCATCAGTATAAGCAGTAAGATTGAAATCGGATCCATGAGGATACCAGATCCCAAGGTTAGGTGTACCTTTAAGGTACTGAAAAATCCTAACAACCGCTTTGGAGTGGGATTTCTTAGGTTTTGACTGAAAGCGGGCACAGATAGTTACAGCAAGTGTAATGTCGGGTCTACTTGCAGTCAGATACATTAAAGAACCAACCATGCTTCGATAAAGTGTAATGTCAAAGGGTTCCCCATTAGCATCCTCATCCAGTAAAGTCCTCATTGGGGTTGTCATTGGTTTTAAAGCAGTCATTTTAAAACGTTTTAGCATATCATTGATATACTTTGTTTGACTGATAAAAATCCCATTTGGTAATTGTTTTACTTGTAATCCCAAGAAGAAATTTAACTAGTCAAGCATGCTCATTTCGAATTTGTTGGCCATAAGGTCACCAAATTCTTTGCATAAAGCGGGGACGTGGAACCAAAAATAATGTCATCAATGTAAATTTGAACCAAGAGAATGTGACCGTGGTTTTTATGGATGAATAGCGTTGTATCAATCGTTCCACGAGAGAAGCCATTGTCCAGCAAATACTTTGTTAAGATCTCGTACCATGCACGCGGTGCTTGCTTCAGACCATACAAAGCTTTCTCCAAGTAGTAGACATGGTTTGGATGAATGGGATCGACAAAACCTTCTGGTTGATCAACATAAACTTCCTCTTAAAGATGACCGTTCAGAAAACAGTTTTGACATCCATTTGAAACACTGTGAACTTCATATGAGAAGCAAATGCAAGGAAAAGACGAATAGCCTCAATCCTAACAACCGGAGCAAACATTTCGTCATAATCAATACCTTCTTGTTGTCGATATCCCTTGGCTACAAGACATGCCTTATTTCGAACCACAATTCCATCAGAATCCTTCTTGTTCTTAAAAATCCACTTAACCCCTATTGGTCGTTGACCCGTTGGTCTTGGAACTAATCGCCATACTTTCAAATGATCAAATTGATTGATCTCTTCTTGCATTGCTACCACCCAGTTTGGGTCTAGTAAAGCTTGAGCAACCGTTGTTGGTTCAATCTTACTAAGAAAGGCAGTGTATAGACACATATTCTGAGTTTCCCTTCGAGTTGAGACTGGAGCAGATGCATCACCAATGATAAGATCAATTGAATGACTTTTAGTCCATCGATTGTTATGTGGAAGAGGTTGTACATCAGTGGTATCCATTGAAATATCAACCGTTGTTGACGTTGAGCCTTGATCCCCTTGATCTGATGTAACACTTTCCAATGGATTTAGTTGAGTATCTGGAGAAACAACTGGAGTTGTATTAACAGATGTATCTTGAATTGGTTCAAGATTATCATCAGGAGGTGGGAGGGAGGATGAAGAAGCAACAGGTGAATCAGTTGGTGTTGTATCTTCATCAAAAAGACTTGGTTGAGTCTCCATAGTAGTTGACTGTGATGGTGTAACCGGTACGGCTTGAACATTCGAATTCCGTTGAGGAGCATAAAGACTATCAAACAAGATATCCAGTTCCTCTGTTGTTACTGTAGGAACACCCTTCTTCAAGAACATTGAATTTTACGCGGAAGAAGAAGTAGTCAGGTTAGGATCGGGTTTTGAACTGAGTTGTTCAAAAGCCATTCCCAATAACTCATCGAACCGTACATTAATGATTTCCTTGATCGTCTTTGTCCGTTTGTAATAGACACGATAGGCAACTTTGTTCGAAGAATAACCGAGAAATATGGCCTGATCACCATGAGGATCAAACTTTCCGAGGCTGTCAAAATCGTTAAGCACATAACATATATAACCAAAGACACGAAAATATTTGACATTCGGGCATCTACCATATAGTAACTCATAAGGAGTTTTATCAAAACGTTTATTAATGATACATCAATTTTGGGTATAGCATGCAGTGGAAATGGCCTCCCCCCACATTTTCGGAGGTAGTTTGGAGTAAGCAAGCATCGTTCGAGCTGCTTTGCACAACGTACGATTACGTCATTCGACTACTCCATTCTGTTGAGGGGTTCGTGCAGCAGAGAACTGATGTTCAATACCTTGGTCTTTCAAATAACTCTCAAGCAGGTCATTCTTAAATTCCGTCCCATTATCAGTTCGAATGCTCTTAACATGTTTGTTAAAAAGCGTTGAGTCTTTTTAATGAACTCATTGATAATGGTGGGGGTTTCTGACTTAGTCCTTAGAAGGAAAATCCACGTAAATTGGGTATAGTCATCTACAATGACAAGCACATGTTTCCGGCCACCAAGGCTAGAAATACGCATGGGTCCACATAAGTCCATATGTAATAATTGCAAGGACGATGAAGTACTGGTGTTTTGCTTAAGCGGATTATTAGTCCGTTTCAGCTTACCCATCGCACATGATGGACACACATGATGCTTATCATTTTGAAAGTAAGGAATACCATCAACTAAGTCTTTAGAGACCAATCGATTAATACCCTTGTAATTCAGGTGTGACATCCGATGATGCCATAACCATGAATTTTCCTTTGTTGAATGAGTAACCAAATACATGGTTGCATGTGATGGTGCATCATTGAGGTCATTAGTATAAAGTGAAGCACAATGTTTACCAACAAGGAGATCGTTTCCATCGGTGGATTGCACCGAGCATTGACGACGTTCAAACAAAACCTTGAGATCTCCATCACAAAATTGGCTGACACTAAATAAACTGCACCCTAAACCCTCAACATATAAGACCCGTTTGATCATTATGCCATTTTTCACAAAATTTCCATAACCCATTATTGCTGCAATCTCATCGTTTCCAAAAGTAACCGTTTCTAGGAATTTGTCAACGAAATTGACAAGCAAGGATTTATCGCCCGTCATGTGTCGAGAGCAACCGAAATCAATATACCAAACACAGATGTCGAAACCCTAAAAATGTTAATTTCCTAGAGTTTAGGTACCCAAAGTTTCTTGGGTCCTCTACGGTTAGTACCAACAATAAACTTTGGATCAACAATGAGATAATCACATAAAGCATCATGCAATTTAGACAATAAAGCATCATTTAAAACCACATTACATGAAGCATCGTACGCAATATCAAGTTTTACATCATTATCAGAAGTCTTAACACACAACTTATTCCAAGCAGATGTTTTGTTCACATACGAAAATTGAAAGACATGAGATGATTTCCTAGGTCGACTAGCAGATTGCTTTGGTTTGGTTGCTATTTTCTTAGTCGTGGACTTAGGAACCCATACAGACTTGTAATTCAAATTTGGATTATGACCTGTGACACGAAAAACACCTCTATTAGTTAGACGTCCAAACTTTTCAGTTGACACATGAGATGATTGATTTTACAAAATTTCCAATTTGATTTTACGTTCCTTTGCATCATACTCACTCAAATCAGGTTTTGGACTCGTGTGTTGTGTTGACTTGACTGATTTCGTTAAAAGACTTTCCTTTGATTGACTTTACATTGGAATCATAGGAATCTTTTTAGTTAACACAGAACCATTTTGAGAATGAACTCTCTTGACAACAAATTGGGTTGAAGGTGCAAATTTTGAAACACGTTTACCAATTTGAGATTGTAGTGGGTTTTGAAGAATAGTAATGGGTTTTGCATCCGTAGATGTTGTTGTTCCCTTCCCTTTCTTAGTAATCCCTGAAGGTATTTCGTATGCCCGAGAGACATATTAAATTAATGTGGCTAATGTGTTATGATCCAAGTCGGGTCATACCCAATAACAAACTTACCGACACCTTATACGTATTTAATCTTAACGATTGGATCATTGATTAAATACGCGACACTTGAAACTTAAGAAAATTGGTTTTCTGAAATATTACTTGATGTGTATATGTAAATTATGGAATAATTTATATAATGTGGAATTAATTATTTATAGGTTAAATAATTAATTTATGTTGCATTTTATATAAATTGGTTTTATATAAATAAAATGTACATAAAATTAAATATGGAAGTTTTATAAAACTTAATTTATAAAATCTAACTTTTATAAAGATTAATTTTATAAAACTAATGGGTGGCATGGGGAGTGTAATCTCACATGCTAGAGATTCCTTCCTTGGTCAAATAAATCCCATTTCCATATACATGCAAGCATCTTGACTCCTTGCTTTACACACACTTGCAATTACACATCAATTAACAAGCAAAAAAAATTCTGCACACTCCCATTTTAGGAGCTGCAGGCCGTGGCCTTTGGAGTCCCAAAAGAAGTTCATTTCATTTTTTTTGCAAGCCATATTCAAGTGAAAATAAATCCTAACCAAAGCTAGGGTGTTGGTGCACAATTTTGGGGTATAACAACTTGAGGTTTCATCCATTTGAAGCTCTATTCTTCATTATCATCTTCATCATCAACTACATAGCTTGGAGAAGGTATAATCTCTTATCTATCTTGTAGTTTGTAAGTATGTTTCACAACTTGATCCTAATTGGGATTTAACTTTAATTGGTTAAAGTTTAACAAGTCTAAAATTGGTAATTACATGCTTCCGCTAAGTTTGATTCTTCTTATGTTTTAAGCATTTTAAAACTTGTTAAATCCCAATAATGGTATCTAGAGCCGAAGTTGTTGAAATATGCTTTGAGATGATTATTAAACTCACTATATATTTTACGTTTTATGTACATGCATGATTGTAAAATGCAAAAATTTATAGTTTTGGGTGGGTTTAAAATATGGCCGAATTTATGGAGTTCCAAAAGTGGGTTTTGGTTCTTCCATTTGGTTCATACTTGGTTGTATGTTAAAGTTCACAATCTAAGCCTTGACCTTGTATTTGGTTGCATGCATGGTTGATTTATATTTATTCAATTGGTTTGTAATAATATTTATTCATTTGGCATGTAATAATTCATTTGGTTATGTAATTTATTTTATATTTGGTATGTAAAATAGATTAGGTTATATTTTCATTTTCTAGAAAAATGTATTAGGATATATTTTTTGTAAAAATGAAGATACAAGATGAAAACTTGGAAGATGCATTTGGATGCAAGATTAAGTGGGAGATTTTGAAATCTCCTACTTAGTGTTATAACCCTTAACCGGTGACATTTATTTTCGGCTAAACAAATTTCTACCAAATTGGCTTGATTGTGAACACTTTTATTTGCATGCGTGGTTGTTTTATTTCTTGTATGATTGTGGATTGTGTATGTTACTACAACAAGTTATCACACAAGTTAACAACAAGCATAACTACAATTTAATTGGTTAAATTATTAACGACATGCAAAATGTCAATTTAAATGGTTAAATTAAAAACGGCTAAAAGGACATTAATAAACGGTTATTAAGAACATGATAAGGATCATATATATAAAATAGTTTATATCAAGTAATTGGCTAAAATTACTAGACTTGAAAATGGATTTCAAATGAACCATACACTAAATGCATGTTGGTGTATGGCATAAATGTTTTCTCAAACTAGAATTAAAGAAAACTTAAAATCCCTTAATTAACAAGGCAAACAAGTTAAACGCCATCCTTTTGTGTGACACTTGAAAATATTAGGGAACTCATAATGGGATAAAGGTCACCTAACCGTTATGAGCAAACTAATATGATTAAGGTAAATTTCGCACACTTGTGGGATAAAGGTCACCTAACCACTTGTATGTTAAATTTACATGTTTACACTAGTAGGACGACTTGATTTGGGAATCATGAACTTAGAGTCACCGAAGCATGAGGAACAAATAGGCGTTGATGGGGTAAATATGCCATGCAAAAGGATTGCATGATCCCATAACTTAGAAGTTGCAAAAGGATTGCAATTGTCATATAATGACTACCTAGCTAAATCAAATGACGGGATAAAGGTCACCTAACCGAAATTTGGTTTAGCGTTGGATTCTAAAATTTAAAAATATATCAATTGGATTTAAAGGGTATTGATTGTTAAATTAAAATTAATACTTAAACAACTTTGTTAAATTTTGTAGATGGCCGCCAATAACAACAACATGAAAAACGCACCTATTAACTTGAACAACCTATCGTTAAGGTCTCTCCTTGAGAAAGACAAACTCAACCATACGAACTTTATGGATTGGTTCCGCAATCTTAGGATTGTCCTCAAACTTGAGGATAAGGCGTATGTGTTGGAAGACCCCATTCCCGATCAACCCGACGAGGATGATACGGAAGGCATGGCTTATTGGGATAAGTATTGCACCGATTCGGTGCAAGTCGCTTGCCTAATGCTTGGGACTATGATACCCGAACTCCAAAAGGATTTCGAGCATCATACTGCATACGACATGATCACACAATTGAAGGAGATGTTCCTTCAACAAGCACGTGTCGAGCGCTTCGAGACCGTTCGAGCGCTTCATGCATGTCGTATGGACGACTCCCAATCTGTTTCATCTTATGTCCTCAAGATGAAAAGCCTCATTGATCGCGCAAACCGTCTTAATCTCAACATATCTAACGAGCTAGCCACGGATCTTATCCTAAACTCCTTGTCAAAGAGGTTTGACCAATTTGTAATTAATTACAATATGAATGGGATGGATAAGACCATTGGCGAACTTCATGGCATGCTTAGGATGGCAGAAACTAGCATGGGTCAGAGGGCTTCACCCGTGCTAATGATCAATGATGGTGGGTCCAAAGGTAACAACACCTCTAAGCCAAAAGCGGCTAAGAGAAAAGGACCCGCCCATCAAGGCAAGGGAAAGGGGAGGATGGTTACCCCAACCAAAAACAAGAACAAGAAGCAAAAGGTTGCCGGACAAGCAAACCCCAAGGAAGACCCGTGCTTCGGTTGCGATGAAATGGGTCACTGGAAACGCAACTGCCCGGTCTACCTTAAGGAGTTGAAGGAAAAGAGGATGCGGGGAAAACCTCAGGTAATATATATATGGTATATATAGAGCTTAGTATTACTTCTTCTAATGCATGGGTATTAGACATTGGATATGGAACTCACATTTGCAATTCTTTACAGGGGTTCAAAAGAAGTAGCAAGCAAATGGGAACATCAAGTCTCTTTATGGGTAATGGAGCCAAAATGCAAGTGAAGGCTCAAGGAGACTTTGTATTAAAGCTTCCAAGTGGTTTGGAACTTATTTTGAACAATGTTTTGTATGCACCGGATTTATGTCGAAACATTATTTCAGTTTCTCGTTTAAAACAATGTGGTTTTTATCTTAATTTTGTTAATGATGATATCCACGTTTATTTAGATAATGTATTCTATTTTAAGGCTTCGCCTTCTAATGGAATTTATGAATTGGTTCATGATGACACATCATCTAGTAGCTCAATATACCATACTAGCACCAAGAAACTCAAAAGGGATTTGAGTGATTCCTACTTATGGCATTGTCGTCTTGGTCACATAAACAAGAATCGAATGCATACACTCCAAAAGAATGGCCTTTTGAAATCAAATGAACTAGACTCGTTTGATGTATGTGAATCTTGTTTACAAGGCAAAATGACTAAAGCACCTTTTAAAGGGACCTACGAAAGGGCTAAGGACTTATTGGGATTAATACATTCGGATGTATGTGGACCCTTTAAGCCCATAACTAGGAATGGTGAAAGATACTTCGTTACTTTCGTTGATGACTTCAGTCATTTCAGATATGTCGACTTGTTAAGACATAAGGACGAAACTTTTGAAGCATTCAAAGAGTATCAAAACGAAGTACAAAATCAACTCAATAAGACAATCAAGGTACTTCGTACCGATAGAGGAGGTGAATACCTAAGCGATGCCTTCCAAGATCATCTTAGAAGTTGTGGGATTATCTCGCAACTTACTCCACCTGGGACACCACAGCTTAATGATGTGTCCGAAAGGAGGAACCGAACCCTAATGGATATGGTTCAATCTATGATGGCTAGAAGCTCGTTACCTCTATCATTTTGGGGTTATTGTCTATGCTCCGCGGCTCGTATTTTAAATATGGCTCCAACCAAGAAAGTGGAACGAACACCTCATGAGATGTGGTTTGGAAAACCTCCATCTCTATCATACTTAAAGGTATGGGGATGTGAAGCTTACCCTAAGCGTTACATCCCTAATAAGTTGAATGCTCGATCCACGAAGTGTATCTTCATAGGATATCCCAAGGATGATATGGGATACTATTTATATGATCCATCCGAGCAAAATGTGTTTGTTGCTCGTAACGCTGAATTCCTTGAAACTAAGTTCCTAATGGAAGGTGATAGTGAAAGGAAGATAGATCTTGAGGAGGTTCAAGATCAAGTAGATGATACACAATTGGTTGACACTAGCACTCAACATGAAAATGTTGAGAATGATTAAATGGATGATCAAAATATACAAGACGTTCGCAGATCTGGTAGGATTAGTAATCCACCTGAGAGATATGGGTTTCTCATGGATGGTTGCTATGTGGTTGATTTGGATGAACCAATAAACTACCAAGATGCCTTATCAAGGATTGATAAAGATAAATGGCAGGAAGCCATGAACGCTGAGATGCAATCCATGTATGACAACCAAGTTTGGGAACTTGTTACACAACCTACTGGCTCAAGGCTAGTTGATTGTAAATGGCTTTTCAAAATGAAAACCGACATACATGGAAACTTGGATACATATAAAGCTAGACTTGTAGCAAAAGGTTTCACTCAAACTCAAGGGGTTGACTATGATGAAACTTTTTCACCTGTGGCAATGCTAAAGTCTATTAGGATATTATTTGCCATTGCTGCTCATTATGATTATGAAATATGGCAAATGGATGTCAAGACCGCTTTCCTAAATGGATATATTGTGGAAGATGTCTATATGGTTCAACCTGAAGGTTTTGTTGATCCGAAATATCCTAAAAAGGTATGCAAGTTAAAGAAGTCAATCTACGGATTGAAACAAGCATCTAGAATGTGGAATCATCGTTTTAATGAGGAAGCCGAGAAATTTTGCTTCATTAAAAATGGTGATGAAGCTTGTGTATATAAGAAAGCTAGTGGGAGCACTATCATGTTCCTGGTACTATATGTGGATGATATATTGTTATTTGGAAATGATATTCCGGCAATGCAAGGAGTTAAAACTTGGCTAAGTAAATGCTTCTCCATTAAGGATCTTGGAGAAGCACAATACGTTTTGGGGATTGGGATCTACAGGGATAGATCTAAGAAACTGATAGGTTTGAATCAAAGTGCATACATTGAAAAGATCTTGAAAAAGTTCAAGATGGAGAACTCTAAGAAAGGTTTGGTACCTATTCAAAGAGGAACGCTCCTTAGTTCATCTCAGTGTCCCACCACAAAAGATGAACGTGAAAGAATGAAGAAAGTCCCATATGCGTCAGCTATTGGGTCAATCATGTATGCAATGATATGCACTAGACCGGATGTGTCATGCGCTCTTAGCCTGACAAGCAGATACCAGAATAACCCAGGAAACAGTCATTGGATTGCTGTTAAAAGTATATTGAAATACCTTAGGAGGACTAAGGATATGTTTCTAATATATGGGTCTGGTGATGAGGAACTCGCCGTAAAAGGTTATGTGGACGCAAGTTTCCAAACTGATCGAGATGATTCTCGATCACAATCCGGTTATGTCTTCACGTTAAATAGAGGTGCGATCTCTTGGAAGAGTTCAAAACAGGATGTTGTTGCTTTATCCACTATAGAGTCAGAGTACATCGCCGCATCATTGGCAGCTCAGGAAGCTGCATGGATGAAGAAATTCATCGACGACTTAGGAGTAGTCCCTTCCATTCAGGACCCTCTTGAGATCTTTTGTGACAATGAGGGTGCGATTGCTCAAATCAAAGAACCTCGTGCTCACCAAAAGACTCGTCACATTGAGCGGAGATTCAACTACATAAGGGATGAAGTTGAAAAGGGAAAGATATGTATTCGTAAAGTTCTCACAGATCTTAATATAGCGGATCCTCTCACGAAGCTCTTACATGGAGCAAAACATACTGGACATGTTTGTGCATTAGGGCTTCGATATTCTAGTGATTGGTCATGATCTGTTTAAGTATTGTAACGGAACAAAATTGTTCAAACTCATTAATATAATTATGGTATTAATTTATTTTGAGTCATGTTCCTATTTTGCATATTTTATCCATGAATAAGTAATTATTCTAAAATTCCGTAGTCGATCACATTCGTGGGAACAAGTGTGAGGTTTAGACTATTATGAACTTGGATTGGTATACATTCACGGGATGAATGTGGGGCAAGGTTGCAACCAAGGTTCATAGATATTTGTGGGACACAAATATTGGAAGACCCGCTCTCAAGACTTACTAAATAGAGCCTTTGTGGTTGATCACTTGTAATCTTGAGTAAAGGCGAATATCATTGTATCCTCTGACCTGAGATACATATTGGGTTCGGATATTTACCAAGTATTGTGCCTTGATTCTTTCCTTCGCTATTCTGAAATATGGTAGTTCATAAGGAAGAGCTCAGGTATAATGCAAGGTATATATATTTAGGACGTATGTAGTCAAGAAGGAATTTGTCCCTCTTATTCGTTGAGAGTCAGATGTCTAAGGCCTGATAAAGTTAAATCTAAAAGAGAGTGATCATTCTGTATCTCTTGGATTTATCATGACATCTAGGACGAAAGGAAATAATAAAGATTCACCTATTCATATTCGAGATGGAACTCGAAAGGGATGATGTTATTGAATGGCACTAAGTCATAACATATTGGGGGTGATGGACGGTCGTTAGGTGGTATCCATTACTTGCATTAATTTCTTATGTTTCTCGTGCAAGTGGGAGATTGAAGGTATTTCGTCTGCCCGAGAGACATATTAAATTAATGTGGCTAATGTGTTATGATCCAAGTTGGGTCATACCCAATAACAAACTTACCGACACCTTATACGTATTTAATCTTAACGATTGGATCATTGATTAAATACGCGACACTTGAAACTTAAGAAAATTGGTTTTCTGAAATATTACTTGATGTGTATATGTAAATTATGGAATAACTTATATAATGTGGAATTAATTATTTATAGGTTAAATAATTAATTTATGTTGCATTTTATATAAATTGGTTTTATATAAATAAAATATACATAAAATTAAATATGGAAGTTTTATAAAACTTAATTTATAAAATCTAACTTTTATAAAGATTAATTTTATAAAACTAATGGGTGGCATGGGGAGTGTAATCTCACATGCTAGAGATTCCTTCCTTGGTCAAATAAATCCCATTTCCATATACATGCAAGCATCTTGACTCCTTGCTTTACACACACTTACAATTACACATCAATTAACAAGCAAAAAAAATTCTGCACACTCCCATTTTAGGAGCTGCAGGCCGTGCCCATTGGAGTCCCAAAAGAAGTTCATTTCATTTTTTTTGCAAGCCATATTCAAGTGAAAATAAATCCTAACCAAAGCTAGGGTGTTGGTGCACAAGTTTGGGGTATAACAACTTGAGGTTTCATCCATTTGAAGCTCTATTCTTCATCATCATCTTCATCATCAACTACATAGCTTGGAGAAGGTATAATCTCTTATCTATCTTGTAGTTTGTAAGTATGTTTCACAACTTGATCCTAATTGGGATTTAACTTTAATTGGTTAAAGTTTAACAAGTCTAAAATTGGTAATTACATGCTTCCGCTAAGTTTGATTCTTATTATGTTTTAAGCATTTTGAAACTTGTTAAATCCCAACAATCCCACCAACACATTCAGGCACATTGGTTTCAATAGTAGATGATTACTTAAGTGTGTTAGCCTGTTTCAGTTGAATTATTTTTTGTTTTAAGCTCTTAATCTCAAGACATAATTCCTCTGCAGAAACTAGCACTTCACCTTCCTTAAAATCATAAGTACATTCTTTCTTAGGAAGTGAAGGCAACTTATCATACAAAGCAAGCATTTGTTCTAATGATTGACACTTAAGTTGCAAATCAACATTTTCCTGTTCAACTATACCTAATATACATTTCAAGTTTCGTACAACAGGTATGTTTGCGTAAAATTCATTCAAAGGATCAATTGTTGTGTCAAAGTCTATCAAGTTTTCAACAGTTGGTTCATCTCGAGGTTCTACCTTTACATCTAAATCAGTTGGACCTAGAGATTCTATCTCAAAGAAGACAGTTAGTTCGTGTGCTAGGTCTTCACAGAAAACATTATCAGAACACGCAGGTAAGGCCGGTAGAATTGGTTTCACATCAAAAGTTGGTTCATCAAACACCTCATCTATGGCAGTAATGCTAGAACTATGTTTGTTAAACACTTCATTCTCAAGCATTAAAATGTATTTCTCTAGCATGAGTGTTGGGATATAAACCAGTCTACGCTTAGGCACATAATTTTCATGTTGCATATTCTTTTTAGTTTCAACAAGTTCCTTCAAGAAATCGGGAATTGATTTACCCATTTTAGCATTGATTTTCTCATACATTAAGCTAATTTGATGGTATTTCCTAGATTTGCGATTAACAATAATATCATAAAAATCAGCATCAGAAGCATGCACAAAATGAGATGGTAAACCAGCTTGAAAGTAATCAGAATGATATAATCCTGGAATCTTTTTGGAAGCATTATCTAAGATCTTAGGATCTTCATAACCCAACCCCCACTTTTCACCATGAATTGTCTTTGGTCTATTCATGAAAATCGTTTGTTTTGAAAGTTCCATATTCATGATAGCTTTGTATTGATCTGTTCGATAGAGTTTTTCCTCATATAGAGCAAGTTGTGCTTTCATTTGAAAAGATTCTTTTGACAATGAAGAAATTTCAGAGTTCTTTTCAATTATGGCATTTTCCAATTGAATAATTTTCTTGTTTAGCTTTGAAAGTGTGGGTTCATGTTGAGTTTTCAAATCAGAAAGATCTTTTTCTAGAAATTGAACTTTTTCTGCAAGTCATTCCGATTTTAGACGATAATCTGCCCTTTCGACCTTAATCGGATGAATTGATTTTTTAAGATCTTCCAACTCAGTTTTCGTGGAGCTGAGTTGGACAGTCAATCTTTGCAATTCCGATTGTAATTTAGATGAAGATGGTTTGGTCTCAGAAAGTTTGATTTTATCTTTTAAAACTTTGTTTTCAGATTTTAAACCTTTGACTTCTTTTGACATTGAGACCAAATTCTTCATCATGTCATTTTGCATGTTTATAAAATCAGGTGGAATTTCAGATGATTGTACCTCATCATCATCAGATGCTGAGTTAGAATTCTCCATTGCTTCCTTAGCTTTGATGAGCTTAGTCACCTAGCAAATATTTGCTGTTTCACTTCTGAATCTGAATCGTCAGTCCAGTTAAACCAAGTATCATTAACCGGTTTCAGCTCTCCCTCAGTTTCTACAATCTTAGCCATCAACATTTTCTTCTTGTAGTAAGCTGCATCCTTCTTCTTAGGCATCTTGCACTCACGAGAGTAATGACCAGCTTTGCCACAATTGAAACAAATTGATTCATCCTTCTTGGAATCATCAGCACGTTGTTGTTGTTTTGAGTGATCTGCTTTCTTGTAGTACGAGGAAGACAATGAGTTCTTGTGTTGATTGCTTGATTTGCCTTTGAACTTGTGTTTGTTTAAGGCTTTTGTGAACATGGCTGCCATTTTGACTAATTCAAGGCGAGAATCATCAACATCAGAAAGATCAACTCTTCAGAATCAGTTGATTCTTCAACAAGCACTTTCTTGGACAAACTTTTGGAAGTCGTAAATGATTTGCTCTTATTTTTCGCAATGAGAGCAAGAGGATCACTTGGAGATGACTCTTTCCTTCCTTCTTGAAGTTTAGACACTTCAGGTTGGTAATGCATAAGAACTCCAACAAGCTCATGAATAGTCAACTTGTCAATCTCTTTGGTAGATCGAACAATGGTTCCATAAGGAAGCCAATCAACATTGAGCTTTTTGAGAAATTTCATGTTGACTTCAGCATTTACTTTTATGATCTTGCACCTTTTCAACTCATTGAGAACACCATTGAAACGACGGTAGGTATCCTTGAGTAGTTCATCAGGTTCCTGCTTGAAATCTTCATAAAATCCCAGAGCCTTATTCAGTTTAGTAACATCTGACATGTCATAACCTTCTTGCTGTCATTTGATCTCATCCTATATATCTTTTGCAGTGGTGTTACTATCAACATTTTCAAACAACTCATACGGGATAGCTTGCATAACAATGTTTTTTGCCTCTATGTCACCCTGAGCTCTCTCACGTTTATCACCAGAAAGTTCATAGACTGGAATTGGCATACCAGTATCTGGATGATAATCTACAACTGGACCATTTCTCAGAGAAGCCCATATGTAATTTGCTTTCTCGCCCTTATAGTCTATGTACTGAGTGATTCGGTGAAGCCACTGAGTGTACTTTCCATCAAACTGAAATGTTCCGTTCATATTGATTATAAACGTTCCATATTAATTGATTTCGACGTTTTTCAAAGACTGCATTCGATTTTAAAACAAACCATAACCTTTAAAATATTATGACGATTATCAAATAATGATAATCTAAAATATAGTGTTTTTCACACGACCATTACATAATGGTTTACAATAATATTACACATCAACATAAGTCTTCGAATGCAATTTTAAACAATATTATACAAGCATGGACTCCAAATCTTGTCCTTAATTTAGTATGCAACAGCGAAAGCTCTTAATAATCACCTGAGAATAAACATGCTTAAAATGTCAACAAAATTGTTGGTGAGTTATAGATTTAACCTACATATTATTAAATCATAATAATAGACCACAAGATTTCATTTTTATAACACATCTCTTATCAGGCATTTCGTAAACTGCATAGAGATAAAAATCATTCATATGTTGAACACCTGGTAACCGACGTTAACTTAATGCATAGAATATCCCCAAAACAGAACCTCTCGTCTGTATAATAATCTCGAAGTACTAAACCATCCATAACGTGAATGGGGGTTGTTAAACCCAATAGATCTATCTTTAGGATTCGCGTCAATTAGGGGCCATTTCCCCAATTCTTAGGCTACCTGACTTGAAGGGCGATATTCGGTTTAATAATCCAACCATAAAATGTAGTTTTGCGTACTTGTGTCTATTTTGTAAAACATTTATAAAGCTGCATGTATTCTCATCCCAAAATATTAGATTTTAAAAATGGGACTATAACTCACTTTCACAGATTTTTACTTCGTCGGGAAGTAAGACTTGGTCACTGGTCGATTCAAGAACCTATAACAAATATGTACATATATATCAAAGTATGTTCAAAATATATTTACAACATTTTTTTAATACGTTTTAATGTTTTAAATATTTTCAGTCAGCTGTCCTCGTTAGTAACCTACAACTAGTTGTCCATAGTTAGATGTACAGAAATAAACTGATATATATTATCTTGACCCAATCCACGACTGAGTGTATACACGTCTCAGGCTAGATCACAAATCAAAGTATATATATTTTTGGAATCAACCTCAACCCTGTATAGCTAACTCCAACATTACTGCATATAGAGTGTCTATGGTTGTTCCAAATAATATATATAGATGGGTCGATATGATATGTCAAAACATTTGCATACGTGTCTATGGTATCCCAAGATTACATAATATATTAGAATAGATGTATAATACAATATAAGTTAGCTAGGATATGATTTGTATAGAATTGCTACAATATTTTCCGTAGCTACAACAATCAAAAAATATCCAATCTTGTTTTACCCATAACTTCTTCGTTTTAAATCCGTTTTGAGTGAATAAAATTGCTATGGTTTCATATTGAACTCTATTTTATGAATCTAAACAGAAAAAGTATAGGTTTATAGTCAGAAATATAAGTTATAAGTCGTTTTTGTAAGAGGTAGTCATTTCAGTCGAAAGAACGACGTCTTGATGACCATTTTGAAAAACATACTTCCACTTTGAGTTTAACCATGAATTTTGGATATAGTTTCATGTTCATAAGAAAAATCATTTTCCTAGAAGAACAACTTTTAAATCAAAGTTTATCATAGTTTTTAATTATCAAACCCAAAACAGCCAGCGGTGTTACTACGACGGCGTATGTCCGGTTTTACGGTGTTTTTCGTGTTTCCAGGTTTTAAATCATTAAGTTAGCATATAATATAGATATTGGACAAGTGTTTAGTTGATTTTAAAAGTCAATTTAGAAGGATTAACTTTTGTTTGCGAACAAGTTTAGAATTAACTAAACTATGTTCTAGTGATTTCAAGTTTAAACCTTCGAATAAGATAGCTTTATATATATATGAATCGAATGATGTTATGAACATCATTACTACCTTAGGTTTTGTGGATAAACCTACTGGAAATGAGAAAAATATATCTAGCTTCAAAGGATCCTTGGATGGCTTGAAAGTTCTTGAAGCAGAATCATGACATGAAAACAAGTTCAAGTAAGATTTCCACTCGAAATAAGATTGTTATAGTTATAGAAATTGAATCAAAGTTTGAATATGAGTATTACCTTGTATTAGAAAGATATCTTACTGTAAATAAGAAAGATTTCTTGAGGTTGGATGATCACTTTACAAGATTGGAAGTAAGCTAGCAAACTTGGAAGTATACTTGATTTTATAAAACTAGAACTTATAGAATTTATGAAGAACACTTAGAACTTGAAGATAGAACTTGATAGAGATCAATTTGATGAAGAAAATTGATGAATGAAAGTGTTTGTAGGTGTTTTTGGTCGTTGGTATATGGATTAGATATAAAGGATGTGTAATTTTGTTTACATGTAAGTAAGTCATGAATGATTACTAATATTTTTGCAATTTTATGAGATATTTCATGCTAGTTTCCAAATGATGGTTCCCACAGGTGTTAGGTGACTCACATGGGCTGCTAAGAGCTGATCATTGGAGTGTTTATACCAATAGTACATACATCTAAAAGCTGTGTATTGTACGAGTACGAATACGGGTGCATACGAGTAGAATTGTTGATGAAACTGAACGATGATGTAATTGTAAGCATTTTTGTTAAGTAGAAGTATTTTAATAAGTGTATTGAAGTCTTTAAAAAGTGTATAAACACATATTAAAACACTACATGTATATACACATTAACTGAGTCGTTAAGTCATCGTTAGTCGTTACATGTAAATGTTGTTTTGAAGCCTTTAGGTTAACGATCCTGTTAAGTGTTGTTAACCCATTGTTTATTATATCAAATGAGATGTTAAATTATTACATTATCATGATATTATGATATATTAATATAACTTAATATGATATATATATATATATATATATATATATATATATATATATATATATATATATATAATTAAATGTCGTTACAACGATAATCGTTACATATATGTCTCGTTTCGAAATCATTAAGTTAGTAGTCTTGTTTTTACATATGTAGTTCATTGTTAATATACTTAATGATATGTTTACTTATCATAATACCATGTTAACTATATATATATATATATATATATATATATATATATATATATATATATATATATATATATATATATATATATATATATATATATATATATATATCCATATATATGACATCATATAGTTTTTACAAGTTTTAACGTTCGTGAATCACCGGTCAACTTGGGTGGTCAATTGTCGATATAAAACCTATTTCAATTAATCAAGTCTTAACAAGTTTGATTGCTTAACATGTTGGAAACACTTAATCATATAAATATCAATTTCATTTAATATATATAAACATAGAAAAGTTCGGGTCACTACAGTACCTACCCGTTAAATAAATTTCGTCCCGAAATTTTAAGAAGTTGGAGGTGTTGACGTATCTTCTGGAAATAAGTGCGGGTATTTCTTCTTCATCTGATCTTCTCATTCCAAGGTGAACTCGGGTCCTCTACGAGCATTCCATTGAACCTTAACAATTGGTATCTTGTTTTACTTGAGCCTTTTAACTCACGATCCATTATCTCGACGGGTTCTTCAATGAATTGTAGTTTTTCATTGATTTTAATTTCGTCTGAAGGAATAGTGAGATCTTCTTTAGCTAAGCACTTCTTCAGATTCGAGACGTGAAAGGTATTATGTACATTGGCGAGTTGTTGAAGCAATTCAAGTCGGTAGGCTACTGGTCCAACACGATCTAAAATCTTGAATGGTCCAATGTATCATGGATTTAGTTTCCCCCGTTTACCAAATCGAACAACACCTTTCCAAGGCAAAACCTTAAACATGATCATCTTCCCAATTTCAAATTCTATATCTTTCCTTTTAAGGTCCGCGTAGCTCTTTTGTCGACTCTGAGCGGTTTTCAACCGTTGTTGAATTTGGATGATTTTCTCTGTAGTTTCTTGGATTATCTTCGGACCCGTAATCTATCTATCCCTCAATTTATTCCAACAAATTGGAGATCTACACTTTCTACCATAAAGTGCTTCGAACGGTGCCATCTCGATACTCGAGTGGTAACTGTCGTTGTAGGAAAATTCTGCTAATGGTAGATGTCGATCCCAACCGTTTCCAAAATCAATAACACATGCTCGCAGCATGTCTTCAAGAGTCTGTATCGTCCTTTCACTCTACTCATCGGTTTGTGGATGATAGGCAGTAGTCATGTCTAGACGAGTTCCCAATGCTTGTTGTAATGTCTGCCAAAACCTTGAAACAAATCTGTCATCCCTATCAGAGATAATAGAGATTGGTATTCCATGTCTGGAGACGACTTCCTTCAAATACAGTCGTGCTAACTTCTCCATCTTATCATCTTCTCTTATTGACATGAAGTGTGCTGATTTGGTGAGACGATCAACAATTACCCAAATAGTATCAAAACCACTTGTAGTCCTTGGTAATTTAGTGATGAAATCCATGGTAATGTTTTTCCATTTCCATTCCGGGATTTCGGGTTGTTGAAGTAGACCTGATGGTTTCTGATGCTCAGCTTTGACCTTAGAACACGTCAAACATTCCCCTACATATTTAGCAACATCGGCTTTCATACCTGGCCACCAAAAATGTTTCTTAAGATCTTTGTACATCTTCCCCGTTCCAGGATGTATTGAGTATCTGGTTTATGAGCTTCTCTAAGTACCATTTCTCTTATATCCCCAAATTTTGGTACCCAAATTCTTTCAGCCCTATACCGGGTTCTGTCTTCCCGAATATTAAGATGCTTCTCCAATCCTTTGGGTATTTCATCCTTTATATTTCCCTCTTTTAAAACTCCTTGTTGCACCTCCTTTATTTGAGTAGTAAGGTTATTGTGAATCATTATATTCATAGCTTTTACTCGAATGGGTTCTCTGTCCTTTCTACTCAAAGCATCGGCTACCACATTCGCCTTCCCCGGGTGGTAACGAATCTCAAAGTCGTAATCATTCAATAATTCAATCCACCTACGCTGCCTCATGTTCAGTTGTTTCTCATTAAATATATGTTGAAGACTTTTGTGGTCGGTATATATAATACTTTTGACCCCATATAAGTAGTGCCTCCAAGTCTTTAATGCAAAAACAACAGCGCCTAATTCCAAATCGTGTGTCGTATAATTTTGCTCGTGAATCTTCAATTGTCTAGACGCATAAGCAATTACCTTCGTTCGTTGCATTAATACACAACCGAGGCCTTGCTTTGAGGCATCACAATATATCACAAAATCATCATTCCCTTCAGGCAATGATAATATAGGTGCCGTAGTTAACTTTTTCTTTAACAATTGAAATGCTTTTTCTTGTTCATCCTTCCATTCAAATTTCTTCCCTTTATGCGTTAATGCAGTCAAGGGTTTTGCTATTTTGGAAAAATCTTGGATGAATCTTCTGTAGTAACCAGCCAGTCCTAAAAATTGGCGTATATGCTTTGGAGTTTTAGGGGTTTCCCACTTTTCAACGGTCTCAATCTTTACCGGATCCACCTGAATACCTTCTTTGTTCACTATGTGACCGAGAAATTGAACTTCTTCCAACCAAAATACACACTTTGAAAACTTAGCATACAGTTTTTCTTTCCTCAACAACTCTAGCACTTTTCTCAAATGTTCTTCGTGCTCTTGATCATCCTTTGAGTAGATAAGTATGTCATCAATGAAAACAATGACAAACTTGTCGAGATATGGCCCACATACACAGTTCATGAGGTTCATGAACACAGCTAGTGCGTTAGTCAATCCAAACGGCATAACCATAAACTCGTAATGACCGTAACTCGTTCTGAAAGCAGTCTTCGGAATATCGTCCTCCTTCACCCGCATTTGATGATACCCAGAACGTAAATCAATCTTCGAATAAACTGAAGAGCCTTGTAATTGATCAAATAAGTCGTCGATTCTCGGTAGTGGGTAATGGTTCTTGATGGTAAGTTTGTTCAACTCTCGGTAGTCGATACACAACCTGAATGTACCATCCTTCTTTTTGACAAACAAAACAGGAGCTCCCCATGGTGATGTACTTGGTCGTATGAAACCACGCTCTAGAAGTTCTTGTAATTGGCTTTGAAGTTCCTTCATTTCGCTGGGTGCGAGTCTGTATGGAGCACGAGCTATTGGTGCAGCTCCCGGTACAAGATCTATTTGAAATTCAACGGATCGGTGTGGAGGTAATCCCGGTAATTCTTTCAAAAATACATCGGGAAATTCTTTTGCGACGGGAACATCATTGATGCTATTTTCTTCAGTTTGTACTTTCTCAACGTGTGCTAGAACAGCATAGCAGCCCTTTCTTATTAGCTTTTACGCCTTCAAATTACTAATAAGATTTAGCTTCGCGTTGCTCTTTTCTCCGTACACCATTAAGGGTTTTCCTTTTTCTCGTACAATGCGAATTGCATTTTTGTAACATACGATCTCTGCTTTCACCTCTTTCAACCAGTCCATGACGATTATCACATCAAAACTCCCTAACTCTACTGGTATCAAATCAATCTTAAATGTTTCGCTAACCAGTTTAATTTCTCGATTCCGACATATATTATCTGCTGCAATTAATTTACCGTTTGCTAATTCTAGTATAAACTTATTATCCAAAGGCGTCAATGGACAACTTAATTTAGCACAAAAATCTTTACTCATATAGCTTCTATCTACACCCGAATCAAATAAAACATAAGCAGATGTATTGTCAATAAGAAACGTACCCGTAACAAGCTCCGGGTCTTCCTGCGCTTCAACCGCATTAATGTTGAAGACTCTTCCTCGGCCTTGCCCATTATTATCCCCCTGATTTGGACACATATTTTTGTAATGGCCCTTCTTCCCGCATCCGAAACCGGTAATGTCTGCATAACTTGTTCCGGGATTATTTGTTCCCTTAGCTATTGATCCGTAGATTTCGCACTTTGTCCCACCATGGCCCTTTCTATTACACTTAGTACACACTGCTGTACAGAGCCCAGTTGGATGGTATCCTTCACATCTCTGGCAGAATTTCTGCCTCTTGTTGTTATTGTTGGGATTGTTGTTGTTGCGGTTGTTATTGTTGTTGAAACGGTTGTTGTAGTTGTTGCTGGGGTGGTCGTTGTTGTTGCATTTGTTGTTACGAAAATTGGTGCGATTGTAGTTATGATTGTTGGGTTGATTATTGAAATTGTGACCCTTGTCACTGGATTCTTCCCATTTCCTCTTGACTTGTTTCGTATTGGCTTCTTCGGCCGCCTGTTCTTTAATCCTTTCCTCAATTTGATTTATAAGTTTATGAGCCATTCGACTTGCCTTTTGTATGGAGGCGGGCTCGTGTGAACTTATATCCTCTTGGATCCTTTCCGGTAACCCTTTTACAAATGCGTCGATTTTCTCTTCTTCATCTTCGAACGCTCCCGGACACAATAGGCACAACTCTGTGAATCGTCGTTCGTACGTGGTAATATCAAACCCTTGTGTTCGTAACCCTCTAAGCTCTACCTTGAGCTTATTGACCTCGTTTCTGGGACGGTTCTGCTCGTTCATTAAGTGTTTGAATGCTGACCACGGTAGTGCGTAAGCAGCATCTTGTCCCACTTGTTCGAGATAGGTATTCCACCATGTTAATGTAGTACCTGTGAAGGTATGCATGGCGTACTTTACCTTATCTTCCTCGGCACATTTTCTTATAGCAAACACAGATTCGACCTTTTCGGTCCATCATTTCAGTCCGACTGGTCCTTCAGTTCCATCGAATTCCAGAGGTTTACAGGCAGTGAAAGCCTTGTAGGAGCATCCTACACGGTTTCCTGTGGAGTTAACTCCACTGCTAGACCCTGAGTTATTGTTGTTTTGCATTGCAGCCTGTACTGCGGCTATATTTGCTGCAAGGAAAGCACGGAAGTCTTCCTCACTCATGTTCAAGTTCTGACGAGTAGTCGGTGCCATTTCCTTCAAAAATAGCCAAAAGAATTAAGTTAATCATATAGAATATTAAGAGTAGTCAATAGTATTCTATAGCATAATATGAACTCATTTATAAAAGCTTTTTCTTTATATTAGCATTTTATAAGTTTTAATTCGGGTAATACCTACCCGTTAAGTTCATACTTAGTAGCTAACATACAATTTAACTACTACAATTCTATATGAAAACTGATTATAATAATATTTCACATTCAAACTTTTATACAATATTTTGCAAACTTACAATACCACTATTTTACATATAGCATGAAATATAGCACATAAAAACTCTGATACAAAACAGTTGCGAAGACAATTCTAGTTAATACGCAAGTCGTTCAACAAAGGCAATAAAGACACGTAATTCATACGTCCAGAAACAAGTCATGCATTTTGGTTTTACTATGACTACTTCCCATCCTTGGTCTTGTGGAACATAACCGTTGTGACCGTTGACAAGACAACATGTTGTAATGTCATCAAAAGGACGAGAGTTTCGTAATGTCCAACAGCCCCGTAATAATCTAAAAACCTTGTTTCTCATCTCAACTACCGAGTCCATCACTTGTGGAAATGTTTTATTTAAAAGTTGCAACCCAATGTTCTTTTTCTCAATTTGATGAGAAGCGAACATTATTAACCCGTAAGCATAACATGCTTCTTTATGTTGTATGTTAGAAGCTCTTTCTAACTCATGAAATCCTATGTTGGGATATGTTGAGTCAAAATAGGTTCTTAACCCGTAGCGTAAAATTGCATTTGGGTTCCCCGCATTTAACGCTTTAAAGAAAACACGGCGTAACTTACGGTCTCCCCAATGTGATATACCCCACCTATCAAAGGAAATCCTTTTATAAACTAAGGCATTTCTGGAAAGTCTTTCAAATGTTTGACAAGTTAATTTCGCTATAACTAAATGTGCTGATGAATTCTGACCGACTCTAGACAAGATTTCCTCAATCATATCCTCTGGTAGGTCTTCTAAAATATTCAGTTGTCTACCCTTAACGTCCATTTTGTTTTTATACTATAAAATAGACAAGGATTAGATTCGTAAAAGATAATTAACAAATAATACAAGCAATTTTTACATAGAACATAAAAGTACAAGCACACTATATTACATATATTACACAACATGATTACAACTCTTTAATCTAACTCACTCGTTTCTTCTTCTTCGGACTTGGTTCGTTTTGCTAATTTCCTAGGGATATATGATGCTCCCCTAATACGAGCTGTCATTTTCCACAATGGTTTAGAAAAACCTGGTGGTTTAGAGGTTCCCGGGTCATTGTTACATTTTAGGAAATACGGATGTTGCCGATACATATAAAGTTCATCGGGGTTGGAATCGGGTTTTTCTATTTTTATACCTTTTCCCTTATTATTTTCTTTCGCTTTATTAAATTGGGTCGAGGTAATTTCTATAACATCATCGGAATCCTCATCGGGATCCGATTCATCGGAAAATTGATAATCTTCCCAATATTTTGCTTCCTCGGCGGAAACACCATTGACCATTATTAACTTTGGTCCGTTGGTTGAGGATTTTCTTTTATTTAATCGATTTACTATAGGTATCAATATTTCTTCTTCCGGAACCTCTTCTTCTTCCGGTTCCTCCTCTTCTGATTCCTCTTCTTCCGGTTCCTCTTCTTCCGGTTCCTCTTCGGGAATTTGTGAATCTTTCCAAATTATATTCGACTCTTCATTATTATTAGGTGAGTCGATGGGATTTGTACTAGTGGTAGACATCTATCACACAATATCAAACACATTAAGAGGTTAATATATCACATAATAATCACATGTTAATAATATATATTTTCCAACAAAAGTGTTAAGCAATCGTTTTTAAAGAAAAAACGGTCGAAGTCCAGACTTACTAATGTATCCTAACAAACTCGATAAGACACACTAATGCAAATTTCTGGTTCTCTAAGACCAACGCTCGGATACCAACTGAAATGTCCCGTTCATATTGATTATAAACGTTCCATATTAATTGATTTCATCGCGAGGTTTTGACCTCTATATGAGACGTTTTTCAAAGACTGCATTCGATTTTAAAACAAACCATAACCTTTAAAATATTATGACGATTATCAAATAATGATAATCTAAAATATAGCGTTTTTCACACGACCATTACATAATGGTTTACAATAATATTACACATCAACATAAGTCTTCGAATGCAGTTTTTAAACAATATTATACAAGCATGGACTTCAAATCTTGTCCTTAATTTAGTATGCAACAGCAGAAGCTCTTAATAATCACCTGAGAATAAACATGCTTAAAATGTCAACAAAATTGTTGGTGAGTTATAGGTTTAACCTACATATTATTAAATCATAATAATAGACCACAAGATTTCATTTTTATAACACATCTCTTATCAGGCATTTCGCAAACTGCATAGAGATAAAAATCATTCATATGTTGAACACCTGGTAACCGACGTTAACTTAATGCATAGAATATCCCCAAAACAGAACCTCTCGTCTGTATAATAATCTCGAAGTACTAAACCATCCATAACCTGAATGGGGGTTGTTAAGCCCAATAGATCTATCTTTAGGATTCGCGTCAATTAGGGGCCATTTCCCTAATTCTTAGGCTACCAGACTTGAAGGGCGATATTCGGTTTAATAATCCAACCATAGAATGTAGTTTTGCGTACTTGTGTCTATTTTGTAAAACATTTATAAAGCTGCATGTATTCTCATCCCAAAATATTAGATTTTAAAAGTGGGACTATAACTCACTTTCACAGATTTTTACTTCGTCGGGAAGTAAGACTTGGCCACTGGTCGATTCATGAAACTATAAAAAATATGTACATATATATCAAAGTATGTTCAAAATATATTTACAACATTTTTTTTAATACGTTTTAATGTTTTAAATGTTTTCAGTCAGCTGTCCTCGTTAGTAACCTACAAATAGTTGTCCATAGTTAGATGTACAGAAATAAACTGATATATATTATCTCCACGACCCAGTGTATACACGTCTCAGGCTAGATCACAACTCAAAGTATATATATTTTTGGAATCAACCTCAACCCTGTATAGCTAACTCCAACATTACTGTATATAGAGTGTCTATGGTTGTTCCAAATAATATATATAGATGGATCGATATGATATGTCAAAACATTTGCATACGTGTCTATGGTATCTCAAGATTACATAATATATTAGAATACATGTATAATACAATATAACTTAGCTAGGATATGATTTGTATAGAATTGTTACAATATTTCCCGTAGCTACAACAATCAAAAAATATCCAATCTTGTTTTACCCATAACTTCTTCGTTTTAAATCCGTTTTGAGTGAATCAAATTGCTATGGTTTCATATTGAACTCTATTTTATGAATCTAAACAGAAAAAGTATAGGTTTATAGTCGGAAATATAAGTTACAAGTTATTTTTGTAAGAGGTAGTCATTTCAGTCGAAAGAACGACGTCTTGATGACCATTTTGAAAACCATACTTCCACTTTGAGTTTAACCATGAATTTTGGATATAGTTTCATGTTCTTAAGAAAAATCATTTTCCCAGGAGAACTACTTTTAAATTAAAGTTTATCATAGTTTTTAATTATCAAACCCAAAACAGCCCGCGGTGTTACTACGACGGCGTATGTCCGATTTTACGGTGTTTTTCGTGTTTCCAGGTTTTAAATCATTAAGTTAGCATATCATATAGATATAGGACATATGTTTAGTTGATTTTAAAAGTCAAGTTAGAAGGATTAACTTTTGTTTGCGAACAAGTTTAGAATTAACTAAACTATGTTCTAGTGATTTCAAGTTTAAACCTTCGAATAAGATAGCTTTATATATATGAATCGAATGATGTTATGAACATCATTACTACCATAGGTTTGTGGATAAACCTACTGGAAATGAGAAAAATATATCTAGCTTCAAAGGATCCTTGGATGGCTTGAAAGTTCTTGAAGCAGAATCATGATATGAAAACAAGTTCAAGTAAGATTTCCACTCGAAATAAGATTGTTATAGTTATAGAAATTGAATCAAAGTTTGAATATGAGTATTACCTTGTATTAGAAAGATATATTACTGTAAATAATAAAGATTTCTTGAGGTTGGATGATCACTTTACAAGATTGGAAGTAAGCTAGCAAACTTGGAAGTATACTTGATTTTATAAAACTAGAACTTATAGAATTTATGAAGAACACTTAGAACTTGAAGATAGAACTTGAGAGAGATCAATTTGATGAAGAAAATTGATGAATTAAAGTGTTTTTAGGTGTTTTTGGTCGTTGGTATATGGATTAGATATAAAGGATGTGTAATTTTGTTTACATGTAAATAAGTCATGAATGATTACTAATATTTTTGTAATTTTATGAGATATTTCATGCTAGTTGCCAAATGATGGTTCCCACATGTGTTAGGTGACTCACATGGGCTGCTAAGAGCTGATCATTGGAGTGTATATACCAATAGTACATACATCTAAAAGCTGTGTATTGTACGAATACGAATACGGGTGCATACGAGTAGAATTGTTGATGAAACTGAACGAGGATGTAATTGTAAGCATTTTTGTTAAGTATAAGTATTTTGATAAGTGTCTTGAAGTCTTTCAAAAGTGTATAAATACATATTAAAACACTGCATGTATACACACTTTAACTGAGTCGTTAAGTCATCATTAGTCATTACATTTAAATGTTGTTTTGAAGCCTTTAGGTTAACGATCCTGTTAAGTGTTGTTAACCCATTGTTTATTATATCAAATGAGATGTTAAATTATTACATTATCATGATATTATGATATCTTAATATATCTTAATATGATATATATATATATATATATATATATATATATATATATATATATATATATATATATATATATATATATATATATATATATAATTAAATGTCGTTACAACGATAATCGTTACATATATGTCTCGTTTCGAAATCATTAAGTTAGTAGTCTTATTTTTACATATGTAGTTCATTGTTAATATACTTAATGATATGTTTACTTATCATAATACCATGTTAACTATATATATATCCATATATATGACATCATATAGTTTTTACAAGTTTTACCGTTCGTGAATCACCGGTCAACTTGGGTGGTCAATTGTCTATATAAAACCTATTTCAATTAATCAAGTCTTAACAAGTTTGATTGCTTAACATGTTAGAAACACTTAATCATATAAATATCAATTTCATTTAATATATATAAACATGGAAAAGTTCGGTTCACTACACAAACAACAATGGAGGATGGGAATCTGATCCAATGATCAAAGTATCTTGAGTAGACATTTTGAAAATGAGGTAGATTCGATAAAGATTCGGTATTACACAAATCTAGGATGAAAAATCACAACAATCTAACAAAAATGTCAGATTCGGTATCTGATTCGGTACTGTAGCAGATTTCGTACAGATTCTGTACTGTAGCAGATTCGGTAAACCAGATTCTGTATCAGAAACTGATCAGAAATACAAGTAACACACCCAGATTCAGTATAGATACGGTAACCACAAGATTTGTAGCCTGAGAACACTTAAAACCAATGAATTAAGTGATACCGAGATTCTGATTCGGTATCTGACTCGGTAGTCAGATTCTGTATGAATTTGAATTCAAACACAATTCAATTCCTTTGAACTAGATTCTGTAACCTTGCTGCACAAGGAAACAAGTTAGTATCACATAAAATATCAAATATACCGAATGTATTGGATACCGAATGTCAACTGTAGCAGTTGACAATACCGAGTCTAAGTATGAAAACTTAGAATTCAAATGAATCCTTTCTCAAATCACACCAATTAGCTGCGTATGACCAAACCGAATGTGATAGAATCACAAACACCCCACAATCTGCAACACTGATTGAGAATTAATAGCTTTGAAGCAGATTCAGTATGGCAGTTACGATACCGAATGTAGATCAAATCTTCAAAACTTGAAGAATTGATGAAATTAAACCGTTAGAAATGTGATTAAACACCTCACGAACACAACGGAAATCTCAAACCTTTACTAAACTATAGAATCAAGCTGTAAATGATAAATACCGAGAGTTTTAGCCACGAACTCTAAAAATCAACTTAATTCTTCATAATTGATGTTAAAAAGCTGTAATGATGATTGAAACTCTTTCTAATCAACCTAATACACCTTCGCTGAACTTATCACAAGAATTTGAACGTTAGATTATCTGATTCGATTATACCGAATCTGATTCAATATACTGAGAGTGCTCAGATTCTGTAATCTTCAATCTCTGGATCGATCTAGTGATGTAATATCACTCCCTGGAAGCTCTGATACCAAATGATAGGTCAGATCATGTTGAGATTAGAAGAAAATACAAGTTAGAATGAGATTCAGTAAGTGTAAAGGAGACTCGGTATGAGAGAGAATCAATAAGATTTACATTCCACAGCTTCTAGAACTCAGTTACAATGCAATGGCTATCTAATTAGGACTACTTAGGTTCCTTATATAGCTCTCTTCTAAGGAACCATCATTTAAGCTTATTTCACATTAACACTATACAACTTCGGGGTCCTAACACCATCCGAAATGCAAGAATTGCAAAGTCAAATCCAAGAACTACTTGACTGTGGTTTTATCCAACCTAGCCATTCAACATGGGGTGCTCCGATTTTATTCGTTAAAAAGAAAGATGGATCCCTACGAATGTGCATCGACTATCGTGAACTAAATAAATTGACGGTTAAGAACTGACATCCTCTTCCGCTCATCGACGACCTCTTTGATCAACTACAAGGGTCTTGTGTATATTCAAAAATCGATCTCCCCTCGGGTTATCATCAACTAAGAGTTAAGGGGGAAGATGTCTCCAAAACCGCCTTCCGAACTCGCTATGGTAGTTATGAATTTTTTGTAATGTCATTTGGTCTAACTAACGCACCGGCAGTGTTCATGGATCTTACGAACCGCGTGTGTAAACCGTATCTAGACAAGTTCATTATTGTATTCATCGATGATATCTTGGTCTATTCTAAAAGCGAAGAAGAGCACGAACAACACCTTCGACTTGTGCTCGAACTCTTGAGACAAGAACGACTCTATGCCAAATTTTCCAAGTGTGAATTTTGGTTGAAGTAAGTTCAATTTCTAGGTCATGTCGTAAGCGACCAAGGCATTAAGGTCGATCCCGCAAAAATCGAAGCCATTAGCAAATGGGAAACCCCTACTACTCCTACCCACATTCGACAATTCTTAGGCCTCGCAGGGTATTATCGTAGGTTCATTGAAAATTTCTCTTTGGTTGCACGTCCTCTAACCGCGTTAACTCACAAGGGAAGTAAATTCATTTGGTCAACCGAGCAAGAATCTGCGTTTCAAATCTTGAAGAAAAAGTTAACCACCGCCCCTATCTTGTCGCTTCCTAAAGGCAATGATGTTTTTGTTGTATGTTGCGATTCCTCGAAACATAGTTTTGGGTGCGTATTGATGCAACGAAAGAAGATTATTACTTATGCTTCCCGACAATTGAAAATCCATGAATGGAACTACACGACACATGATCTCAAACTCGGAGCCGTTGTCTTCGCACCCAAAATGTGGAGACATTTTCTTTATGGGACCAAAAGTACTATTTTCACCGATCACAAAAGCCTCCAACACATCTTCGACCAAAAGCAACTAAACATGAGACAACGACGGTGGATTGAAACCTTAAACGATTATGATTGTGAGCTTCGTTACCATCCCAGAAAGGCAAATGTAGTAGCCGATGCCTTAAGTCGAAAAGAAAGAATGGTGTCTCTTCGTATCCGAGCTTTAAACGTCACCATCCACACCAATCTCAATAACTAAATTCGTGTAGCCCAATATGAGGCTCTCAAGGATGAAAACATCTCTCTCGAACGCTTGAACATCCTCGCCTCTCGATTTGAAGTTAAGGAGACCGGACTCCGATATTTCGCTGGAAGAATTTGGGTACCTAGTTATGGGGACTTACGAAGCCATATTTTAGACGAAGCCCATAAGTCAAGATATTTGATTCACCCAGGTGCTAATAAGATGTACCAAGACCTCAAAGAACAATATTGGTGGCCGAACATTAAAAGGGACATCGCTATTTATGTTGGAAAGTGCCTAACTTGCTCCAAAGTCAAAGCCGAACATCAAAGACCATCCGGATTACTTCAACAACCCAAAATTCCACAATGGAAGTGGGAAAGAATAACGATGGATTTTATCACAAAACTACCCAAGACAATAGGCGGTTATGATACCATTTGGGTTATTGTTGACCGTTTCACCAAATCCGCCCACTTCCTAGCCATGAAGGAAACCGACAAAATGGAAAAACTTACGTAACTTAACATTAAAGAGATGGCCGTTTTGTTTCTACATTAAAGGAAACCGTCACGGTGTACCATTATCGATTATTTTCGACCGAGATGGCCGTTTTGTTTCTAGATTTTGGCGTACTTTACAAAAAGCATTGGGAACACGATTAGACATGAGCACCGCATATCATCCACAAACCGATGGACAGAGCGAACGCATGATTCAAACTTTGAAAGATATGTTACAAGCTTGCGTTATCGACTTTGGAAAAGCATGGGACAAGCACTTGCCTCTCGCCGAATTCTCTTACAATAATAGTTATCACGCGAGTATTAACGCCGCACCATTTGAAGCGTTATATGGCCGCAAATGTCGTTCTCCCCTTTGTTGGGCCGAAGTAGGCGATAAGAAAATCACCGGACCTGAACTCATTCATGAAACAACCGAGAAGATCGTTCAAATCCGAGATAGGCTTAGGGAAGCCCGTAGTCGTCAAAAGAGCTATACCGACACCAGACGCAACAACCTCGAATTTCAAGTCGGTGACCGCGTAATGTTAAAAGTCGCACCTTGGAAAGGTGTAATCCATTTCGGGAAACGCGGGAAGCTAAATCCGTGGTATATTGATCCTTTCGAAATCTTGGAGCGTGTTGGAACCGTTGCTTATCGTTTAGATCTTCCGCCTCAACTGCGCTCCGTTCATCCTACTTTCCATGTATAAAATTTGAAGAAGTGTTTTGCCAAAACCGAACTCGTCATCCCTCTCTAGGAGTTTACTATTGATGAAAAACTTCACTTTGTGGAAGAACCGGTTGAAATTGTGGACCACTCTGTCAAAACGCTAAAACAAAGCCGCATTCCTATTGTCAAATTCTGTTGGAACGCCAAAAGAGGACCCGAGTTCACTTGGGAAAGACAAGATCAAATGCAAAAGAAGTATCCTCATTTATTCGTGGATTCGGAAACGCAAGATCAAGAGGAAGAAACAACGACTACTACGTCTACTTAAATTTCGGGACGAAATTTCTTTTAAGGAGTAGGTAATGTAACATCCCGCCTTTTTCCGTTTACTTTCCGTTTTATTAATGTAAAGTCCGTTATTTAATTATAACATCTCTCGTTTACTCTAACGTATTTAAGGTAATTCGTTTGGTTAATTCAAGCACCCGCTTTTAAACTTGAGGGACTAAACTTGCCAAGAGGGCAAAGAGATGACTAGGTCAACTAGTCAACCTTCACCCTCCTACATTCATTTCATCTTCCCCATTTCTACTACTTTCACTTTTGCTCTCAAACAACCAAATCATACATTCATCATCTAAATTCGATCTATTGAGCGTTCTTCAAAAAAAATTACATATTTGGAATCCTTGTAACTTCCTCTTCGATTCCATACCAACTTCATCTCGTTTGGGTAACTTTCTAAAAACACTAAATTTCTTGTTCTTAATCTTTTAAACTTAAAAGTGTGTTAATTAGTGTCTATGGCTCAAGTCTAACATGAATATGTGAATTATATGCTCGATCTTGTTATTTTGAGTAACTAGCATGAACTTGAAATGGGTGTGCTTGATTTTGAGTTTTGGATGCTTAAATGTTGTTAGATGTTAAAAGTGCATGTATTAAATGTGTTACTAGCATCACTAGCTTCAATTTGGTATGTAGGTTGACATGGAAAAGCTTCATAAACAAAATTGTTAAATTTGTGATTTTGATTTAGGGTTTGATAGAAGTAAAATGAACTTTTGATGCATTGAATGCTTTGCAATGTTGTTTATAAGTGTTTAGTTGTAGGGGTGTGCATGGTATGGGAAGAACCGAAGACCGTACCGGATCGAACCGATTTCAAACTGAACCGAGCTTTTTCGGTCCGGTCCTTGGTCCATAATTTTATGGATTTTTGGTCTTCGATCCGGACCGAACCGGAACAAAACCGAAAAAAACACTAAAAATACCCGAACTGTACCGTACCGAACCGAACCGATAATATTTGGTCCGGTCCTCGGTCCATGTTTTTGCTTCAAATTAGGATTCGGGACGGAACTGAACCGAATAAGTTTGGTCCGGAACCGTACCACGCACACCCCTATTTAGTTGTATTGTATGCGTAATTACCTACGAAACGGCGTAATCACATGTGTGCATTTAATTCCTGAATCATCAAAGTGCATTTATGAACTTGAAAGCATTTATGGTGGACATTTAATGATCATTCAATTTGGAAATTTGATTATTTCAAATGATGAATTTGATTGATGAATCGTGTTTAGTTATATTCCTCGTCAAATTACCTTTCCAACGATATAAGATACGTGTTTTGAATGTTTACGGTTCGTAAATTGTGTTTGATTGAAGTTTGGATGAGACTTGAACAAATTAAAACAGCCCAGGTACCAGCTCACGCATAGTGTCGCGGCGCGTCCTCCTGTGTCGCGGCGCGTCAATGGCCGCGTTCAGGGACTGATCAACTTTACCATTTTACGAAAAATTCTAACTATGCTACGCACCTTCGATTAACATGTAACTTGTTCTAACATGCTTATATATGAATAATTAGCTCAGAAAAATAGTTCGGGACCCGACTCGAACGTGTTGACTTTTTTGTTGACTTTGACTTGACAAAAGTTGACTTTTATTCAAACATAACCGATACTTGTTTAAACCATTCTAATCTTCTTGTATACTTGATGCTTGCATGAAACTTGACAATTTGATTCACATGCTATATAATCGAGTCGTAATGAGCCATAGAACTAATTGCACAACTTTGACCGACCATGTTTACCGATATTGATACAACCTATTTGTTTAGGTCAAGACTAGCATTCGTTCTTACACACGTTACTTTCTGAAGTACATTTATATCTGTGCCATCTAGGTAAGATCATAGTCCCACTTTTACTCTTTTATACTTATACTTGGGATGAGAAAACATAAACGATTTATACTTTTATACATTGAACACAAGTACAAAAACAAACATTCCACGTACGAGTTATAACAAAAATCATCCATTCGATTATCATTAGTTACACTTGTAGGGTGTAAGCGAGTAATTATGTTGTGTGGCCATACGGGTTTGACGAACCCTCATTCGGATGGTTCGCTACCGTTAGCGAATGAAATATAATTTTATCGGTATAGTGTATGTTCTAACACTATGGATTCAGAGGTAACATTCAGTTAAGCCTTGATAATTGGGTGCTCGTGATACAGACAACATCTTTGGAATGCAAACAATTTGGATAATCAACTTATACTAAATCTTGTGGTTCAAATACATACGTTTACTAATACACCTATGATTTCACCAACGTTTTTCGGTGACAGTTTTCTATATGTTTTTCTCGGGTTCTTGAACGCTAAGTGATACATGCTTCCGCACTCTACTTTTTGATACTTGATTGGATGTCGAGTATGAAGCGACCCGTCCAAATCCATAAGAACGAATACAATAACATATGGTTACATAGCGAGGTATTTGACCTCTATATGATAAATTTTACAAACATTGCATTCATTTTTAAAAGACAGACTTTCATTTTATCGAAAGTTGACAGGCATGAATACCATTCCATAACATCCAAACTATAAATGACCTAATCTGTCATTTACTTTAGTAATAATCTTTATTGAACTCAATGACTTGAATGCAACGTCTTTTGAAATATGTCATGAATGACTCCAAGTAATATCTCTAAAATGAGCAAATGCACAGCGGAAGATTTCTTTCAAACCTGAGAATAAACATGCTTTCAAGTGTCAACCAAAATGTTGGTGAGTTCATTAGTTTATCGTAATCAATCATTTCCATAATTTTAATAGAACACAAGATTTCATTTATTCAATAATCATACACTCGCAAGTGTTTAAAATTCATTCATATGAATTGAACACCTGGTAACCGACGTTAACATAATGCATATAGAATATCCCCAAAGCAAAAATCCATCTGTATTAATAACTCGAAGTACTAAAGCATACCATTTTCCAGTATGGGGGGAGTTAGTGCCCGTAGATCTACCTTTAGGATTCGCGTTAATTAGGATGTCTGTTCCCCAATTCTTAGGCTACCAAGCTAAAAGGGGTGATATTCGATTCGATAATTCAACCATAGAATGTAGTTTCGATTACTTTTGTCTATTTTGTAAAACATTTATAAAAGCAGCGCATGTATTCTCAGCCCAAAAATATATATTTTAAAAGCATTTAAAAAGGGAGCAAATGAAACTCACGATACGATATTTTGTAGTAAAAATATGCATACGATGGAACTGAACAATGCAAGGTTGGCCTCGGATTCACAAACCTATATCATTTATATATATATTAAAGCATGTAATCGTAATCGAATAAGTTATGTATTGATATTAATAATATATATTATTTATATTGTTATATATATATATATATATATATATATATATATATATATATATATATATATATATATATATATATATATATTTCCATTGTTATATATATATATATATATATATATATATATATATATATATTTTATTATTTGTATCTTGATTGTAATAACATTTTACTAAACAAAATAGTATATAATATTAATATAGATGTAAAATATATTTTTATATGATTTTCATTTATTTATTAAAATAATATTTATACACTAATCTAATGATAATGATAATAATAATGATAATAACTCATCATAACTTAAATATATTTATTTTCAGTAATTGAAATAAGTACTTAATATTAATTTAAAAAGATAATTTATTAATGTTAATATATTAGAAAAATATTTTAGTTTTAGTAATAAAAATCATAAAATAATAATGTTAGTTTTAAGATTAAAAATCTTCAAGAATAATTGTAGTGGTGATAATGTTAATGATAATAATAATAATACTAAATATACAATGATAATATTAATAATAATAATATTAGTAATAATAATAATAATAATAACTATAATAATGATAACACTAATAATAAAAATGATGATAATAGTTTTTAATAATAATGATAGTAATCATAATAATAATAATAACTATAATTCTAATACTTATGTGCATACTAATTATAATAATATTAATAATACTCATTTTACTTATTTTGATTATAATGATGAAAACTAAATTTAAGGATAGTAATAGGAATCATGATAATAATAACTAACATAACTACAATAATAATAATAATAATAATAATAATAATAATAATAATAATAATAATAATAATAATAATAATAATAATAATAATAATAATAATAATAATAATAATAATAATAATAATAATAATAATAATAATATTAAGAAAAAGACTACCTCATAAAATTGGCCCAAAATATAGTGACCCTGCCAAGGCTCGAACTCAAGACCTCTCGCTCACCTTCTAACATCCCTAACCATACTTCCAAATCTGTTTTCCTGAATTTATGCTCACCCAATATTTATTTAACCCGTTTTTATATTTTTGTTATATATATTCGACTTCTTCAAATTATTTGATCGACCAAAGAACCCCACTTTCAATCCAATAACTAATTCACGTTTGAAATAAAGTTTGAAATTTAATTGTAAATGATCTGTAATGAATTTTGGATCAATTAAATAAAAAAAATAAAAAAATCTGTTGTATTAGTCGTGAAGAACACCCTTCAACACAAAATCAATTTTGAAAATTAAGTACGTTTTAGTTTATAAGTATAACATGAAAAAGATAGTAAAACGTTCCTAGAAACTTTATAATTTATCAATTTAACCAGAGACATCAGTATGACTTCGAATTTTTGAATGACCAATTTAGTTGACTTTTAAATTTTTAACTTTGACTCAAAAATTAGAACTTGATACAATGTATTGAAGTTTGAAATTTTCCAGATTGTTTGAATACATGATTTCTAACATAACTGCATTTATAAATTTTTAAAATTTATTCAAATTCATGTTATTGAATATCACAGTTAACAAGGCTATGAACACCAAATCGAATTTTAACTTTTAGATAGTTTTAGATTATATTTATAACATGAAAAAGGTTCTAAATTGATGATATAAACTTTATAAATCCTCAATTAGACTTAAAACATAAAAACGAGTTCGAATTTTACCATGAACAATTCGGTTGACTTTTTGTTTCAAATCTTTGACTCTAAAATTGAGATTCGATATAAGAAATTTGGATCTGAGACTTTACAGATAGTTTAAATGAATGATTTCTAGCAACTCTGCATTACTAGATTTTGAAATTGAGTTCGAATTCGAGTTTTTTTTTAAAAAAAAAGTAAGAACAGGGGACGGCTCCTTTTACTCTTCTGTATTGTTTTTTTTTATATATATTCTTCCTAGCAGGCTAATAACATTATATATATAATAATAAGAATCATAATTGAATAACTGGAACAGAAATTGATTTGATCAGATTGTTTTCTTGTGATGATTTAGTCGACACTTGTTCACAGACAAACAGAAAAACAAAGAAACTAAGGGACAAATTAAAAAGCGTAATATATATATATATATATATATATATATATATATATATATATATATATATATATATATATATATATATATATATATATATATATATATATATAATTAGTCTTAATATCCGTATGTATATCTGTATTTAACTGTATCTATCTGTATTTATCTGTATTTATAACTTATCCGTTTTTATGCATTTGAATTTATATATTATAATTAATCTTATTCATTAATGAATATAATTATAATAATAATAATACTCTTAATATTATAATTAATAATAATAATAATAATAATAATAATAATAATAATAATAATAATATAATAGTAATAATAATATTATAATTATTAATGATAATGATAATAATAACTATAAAATTTTTAACAACAATAATAATAATAATAATAATAATAATAATACTAATATTATTAATGATAATAATAATATTAGTAATAATAATAATACTATAATAATTTATATATATCAAATTCGTATTTATAGGGTATATATTTAAAATAATATTAATAACGCTAGTATTGATATTAATATTGAAAGTAATAATAATATTATTATAACAACTATATTTATAATTAAATTGAATATATATGTATTACATAATAATTTTTATGTAATATAACTATATAATATACATTACACAATAACTTATATTGAATATTAAATATTAAATTTTATACATTTTAACATATCTTACAATGTATATATAATAATAATAATAATATAGAAATCATATATCTATATATAAATTTATTTTAATTACAACTTAATTATTTTATATCCTATTTTACATATTTAGTTCTAATGATTAATTTATCAACATACACGAAAAATTATTGTAAAGCACGCATTGAAAGTTAAGCAGGAATCCCCACTAACTTTTGACTAACTCTCGATAATTGATACTTTGTTCTCACTTGTAACTCACTTTACCATTTATACCGAATATTGTTAAAAAGAATAGATTTTTCTTAAATCAATGTGGACCTCACAACATATACTCATAACACTCACAAAAGTATCTGTTAATTCAATCGTTTGATATTATCGTTTAACTTCGTAGATAAATACATCAAATAGATATTGAAACCAATATGTTTAATATACGGTTTCATATACTCAATACTTTGTTAACATTTTCAATTAATATATATACATATCTATTTACATATAATTGTTCGTGAATCATTGAGAATAGTCGAAGGGTTAATTGAACACATGAACATAGTTCAAAATTTTTGAGACTCAACATAATAGACTTTGTTTATCGTGCCGAAAACATATAAAGATCAAGTTTAAATTTGTTCAGAAATTTCCGGGTTGTCACCGTACCTACCCGTTAAAGAAATTTCGTCCCGAAATTTGATCGAGGTCGTCATGACTAACAGTAAGAATGTTATTGTGACGGATATAAGCTGATACATAGAATTTTTTTTTCATGATTAAGAAATACGGATAAAATAATTTGATTTCTCTAAGCGTATGAGTGAAGCTATCGTAAAAGAATGAAATGAGAAAATAGAGATTTGCCTTATCTTTTGACGTCATCATGGTTGATCTTCGGATTAAAGAAAATCTTTGTAATCTATATAGGATTCGACAATTAAGGAAATTATGATCTTCTTCAATTTAATGCGACAATCCATCTCGATTTCTTGGTCGGATATTTCCCTATAAATCCACCTCCTTCATTTCCTTACAACTCACACCTTCTATTCTTTCTTTCTCAAATCATATCAAAAGATTGTGAAAATGCTTCATCCAGTTCTGATCTTTGATATAATCCTAACTTTCTTATCTGTCGTTCTTCTTTTTCATCTGCCGCCGGAAGAATCTATTTACTTCTACTATACTCTTGGTTTTATAGTGTTTCTAGTTCTCCCGTGTCTTTATGTTGCTATATGCATCGATATATACGGTTTGTAATTTCTGGGTTGTTGTTGGGCTTTATATCTTCTCTTATATTTCAAAGTCTCTGTTTCTGTCTTCTATAATCATTGTCATCCACAGTTAATGCTCTCTCCTATTTACTGCGATTTATACTCCAATTTCTATTTCCGAGCTTCATTCTTTCGTTTCCTCTTCTTGCGATTAAACACCGTATGTAATGGTCCAGAATTCGTAGATATGAATTTTGGAACGAACATAGTTAATGTTCTAAGAAGGAAATTGAAATAGCACGATCTTGATTAGTTAAATTACCAGAATATCCGAAAAAGACCGAATCATCAAAAAATATTTTCTTGACATTTTTTAAAGATTAAATAGAATACAAGAGTCGTGTAACATGGAACATGATGACGGTATGGTCTGTGAATCGTCATGTTCCATTAGAAACTCAGCATGACTTACTGTAATAAAATCACGCTGATCAAATGTCATTATATTATACTAATTCATGCTTCAGTTCCCAACACTACTTCAAAAATATTCTTAATTTTAAACTCGAAGGTTTCAGAATTTAGAAACTAAAATAGTTTCTTTTATGATGTAATATAGATAGCACGAAGAGGTAAATGATTTCAGATAAGAATTATTTTGGAAATATCTTTAGAAATACGGAGGATATTTATAATAAAAGATACGATGATATCTTAGAATTTCTAATATCAGAGGATGATGAAGAATATTGTCCGCAAGGTTTTAGAGTCAGGAGCAAGGTATTCATTAATGACTTCAGCAGAAACTGAATCATTTGGATTCTTTGAAGGCAGGTTTAGTCTTTGTGATTTTTCCACAGCCTCCTTCATACTTTGATCAATCCGTTTTCCAGTTCTAAACCTTCTCTTTTTCTGAGCTTTGCCAACACACTATTCTTTATCATCAAACTTTTTACTGTTAAGGTCGTTTACAGTTTTTGCTGCTTCATCAGCACTTTCTAACATTCAGAGAACTAATTCTTAAGCTGAGTGCTGTTCAAAATTCCAGAATGGAAGGTCATAATTTTAAGAGATAAATGTTATATGTATACATATGACTGCTGATGTAGACATGCTGCGAGATTTCAAAATACTTATCGCTAATTCCCAGTATTTGATATGGTAATTCTCGTTATAAGATGTGGATGAGTATATGAATAGGTTTTAATGAACAAATATAATAGTTTTTCGGAGAGACTTAAGCCAGTAAGTAATGAGGTTGCTGGTAAGTTTACTGCTAATGTGATGGGGTATAAAAGGTTCCCCGGTAATGATGACAAAAAGGCAAAAGTATATATCAAGGGTATAATAAGGCAAATCTGAATGAAAAGTCAAAATTGATTTGTTGGAGCTGTGACAAAATTGGCTATTTTGTAAAGGGATTGAAAAGTTATTTTAGCTAATAAATACCAAAGGGTCTGACATGGATACGTGTTAAACTATGACTTCGGTTTCGAGAGTTTTTCAGGTGCAAGACTGTGGGTAATATGTGGTTGGATCATCATCTCGATGGTTCATTATTTGAAGTGTCTTTCAGAATTTCGAAGGGTTTTAAATGCAGATTGTCATTGTCAATATCCAAATGATGAAATCCTCATGAATCTCGAATGATTCTAATATCCTTCTGAGTGTTATGAATAAAAGTGATGTTCTATCACAGTTTTGAATTCAAAGTATGGCTTTGATAGATGTAGGAATTTAAGAGTGATGTCATCTGTTAAATCATGACTTGGATTTTGATTTATCAAATTTAGAATATGTAATCTAATTTGGATGAGAATGGTTGTTTTGATTGCTATAAAAGAATGTGTATCGTTGTGAAAGTAGTGAGTATAGTTGGTGATTGCTGAATCAGATTCGAAGAATGTAACATATTAATTATGAGTTTTATATGAAATGTCCCGTTCTTATTGATTAAAAACGTTTCATATTAATTGATTTCGTTGCGAGGTTTTGACCTCTATATGAGACGTTTTTCAAAGACTGCATTCATTTTTAAAACAATCCATAACATTTATTTCATAAATAAAGGTTTAAAAAGCTTTACGTAGATTATCAAATAATGATAATCTAAAATATCCTGTTTACACACGACCATTACATAATGGTTTACAATACAAATATGTTACATCGAAATCAGTTTCTTGAATGCAGTTTTTACACAATATCATACAAACATGGACTCCAAATCTTGTCCTTATTTTAGTATGCAACAGCGGAAGCTCTTAGTATTCACCTGAGAATAAACATGCTTTAAATGTCAACAAAAATGTTGGTGAGTTATAGGTTTAACCTATATATATCAAATCGTAACAATAGACCACAAGATTTCATATTTCAATACACATCCCATACATAGAGATAAAAATCATCCATATGGTGAACACCTGGTAACCGACATTAACAAGATGCATATATAAGAATATCCCCATCATTCCGGGACACCCTTCGGATATGATATAAATTTCGAAGTACTAAAGCATCCGGTACTTTGGATGGGGTTTGTTAGGCCCAATAGATCTATCTTTAGGATTCGCGTCAATTAGGGTGTCTGTTCCCTAATTCTTAGATTACCAGACTTAATAAAAAGGGGCATATTCGATTTCGATAATTCAACCATAGAATGTAGTTTCACGTACTTGTGTCTATTTTGTAAATCATTTATAAAACCTGCATGTATTCTCATCCCAAAAATATTAGATTTTAAAAGTAGGACTATAACTCACTTTCACAGATTTTTACTTCGTCGGGAAGTAAGACTTGGCCACTGGTTGATTCACGAACCTATAACAATATATACATATATATCAAAGTATGTTCAAAATATATTTACAACACTTTTAATATATTTTGATGTTTTAAGTTTATTAAGTCAGCTGTCCTCGTTAGTAACCTACAACTAGTTGTCCACAGTTAGATGTACAGAAATAAATTGATAAATATTATCTTGAATCAATCCACGACCCAGTGTATACGTATCTCAGTATTGATCACAACTCAAACTATATATATTTTGGAATCAACCTCAACCCTGTATAGCTAACTCCAACATTCACATATAGAGTGTCTATGGTTGTTCCGAAATATATATAGATGTGTCGACATGATAGGTCGAAACATTGTATACGTGTCTATGGTATCTCAAGATTACATAATATACAATACAAGTTGATTAAGTTATGGTTGGAATAGATTTGTTACCAATTTTCACGTAGCTAAAATGAGAAAAATTATCCAATCTTGTTTTACCCATAACTTCTTCATTTTAAATCCGTTTTGAGTGAATCAAATTGCTATGGTTTCATATTGAACTCTATTTTATGAATCTAAACATAAAAAGTATAGGTTTATAGTTGGAAATATAAGTTACAAGTCGTTTTTGTAAAGGTAGTCATTTCAGTCGAAAGAACGACGTCTAGATGACCATTTTAGAAAACATACTTACACTTTGAGTTTAATCATGATTTTTGGATATAGTTTCATGTTCAAACGAAAAATCATTTTCCCATAAGAACAACTTTTAAATCAAAGTTTATCATAGTTTTTAATTAACTAACCCAAAACAGCCCGCGGTGTTACTACGACGGCGTAAATTTGGTTTTACAGTATTTTTCGTGTTTCCAGGTTTTAAATCATTAAGTTAGCATATCATATAGATATAGAACATGTGTTTAGTTGATTTTAAAAGTCAAGTTAGAAGGATTAACTTTTGTTTGCAAACAAGTTTAGAATTAACTAAACTATGTTCTAGTGATTACAAGTTTAAACCTTCGAATAAGATAGCTTTATATGTATGAATCGAATGATGTTATGAACATCATTACTACCTTAAGTTCCTTGGATAAACCTACTGGAAAAGAGAAAAATGGATCTAGCTTCAACGGATCCTTGAATGGCTCGAAGTTCTTGAAGCAGAATCATGACACGAAAACAAGTTCAAGTAAGATCATCACTTGAAATAAGATTGTTATAGTTATAGAAATTGAACCAAAGTTTGAATATGATTATTACCTTGTATTAGAATGATAACCTACTGTAAGAAACAAAGGTTTCTTGAGGTTGGATGATCACCTTACAAGATTGGAAGTGAGCTAGCAAACTTGAAAGTATTCTTGATTTTATGTAACTAGAACTTGTAGAATTTATGAAGAACACTTAGAACTTGAAGATAGAACTTGAGAGAGATCAATTAGATGAAGAAAATTGAAGAATGAAAGTGTTTGTAGGTGTTTTTGGTCGTTGGTGTATGGATTAGATATAAAGGATATGTAATTTTGTTTTCATGTAAATAAGTCATGAATGATTACTCATATTTTTGTAATTTTATGAGATATTTCATGCTAGTTGCCAAATGATGGTTCCCACATGTGTTAGGTGACTCACATGGGCTGCTAAGAGCTGATCATTGGCGTGTATATACCAATAGTACATACGTCTAAAAGCTGTGTATTGTACGAGTACGAATACGGGTGCATACGAGTAGAATTGTTGATGAAACTGAACGAGGATGTAATTGTAAGAATTTTTGTTAAGTAGAAGTATTTTTATAAGTGTCTTGAAGTCTTTCAAAAGTGTATGAATACATATTAAAACACTACATGTATATACATTTTAACTGAGTCGTTAAGTCATCGTTAGTCGTTACATGTAAATGTTGTTTTGAAACCTTTAGGTTAATGATCTTGTTGAATGTTGTTAACCCATTGTTTATTATAACAATTGAGATGTTAAATTGTTATATTATCATGATATTATGATATATAATATATCTTAGTATGATATATATGCAGTTAAATGTCGTTACAACGATAATCGTTACATATATGTCTCGTTTCGAAATCATTAAGTTAGTAGTCTTATTTTTATATATGTATTTCATTGTTAATACACTTAATAATATATTTACTTATCATTTAACATAATTAACCAAGTGTATCAATATCTTAATATGATTCATATGTACCTAGTAAGACGTTGTTATAACGATAATCGTTATATATATCGTTTTCGAGTTTCTTAAATTAATAGTCTCATTTTTATGTATATAACTCATTGTTAAAATACCTAATGAGATACATACTTATAATAAAATCATGTTAACTATATATATAACCATATATATGTCATCGTATAGTTTTTACAAGTTTTAACGTTCGTGAATCACCGGTCAACTTGGGTGGTCAATTGTCTATATGAAACCTATTTCAATTAATCAAGTCTTAACAAGTTTGATTGCTTAACATGTTGGAAACACTTAATCATGTAAATAACAATTTCATTTAATATATATATAAACATGGAAAAGTTCGGGTCACTACAGTACCTACCCGTTAAATAAATTTCGTCCCGAAATTTTAAGCAGTTGGAGGTGTTGACGTATCTTCTGGAAATAAATGCGGGTATTTCTTCTTCATCTGATCTCCACGCTCCCAGGTGAACTCGGGTCCTCTACAAGCATTCCATCGAACCTTAACAATCGGTATCTTGTTTTGTTTAAGTCTCTTAACCTCACGATCCATTATTTCGACGGGTTCTTCAATGAATTGAAGTTTTTCATTGATTTGGATTTCGTCCAACGGAATAGTGAGATCTTCTTTAGCAAAAAATTTCTTCAAATTTGAGACGTGGAAAGTGTTATGTACAGCCGCGAGTTGTTGAGGTAGCTCCAGTTGGTAAGCTACTGGTCCGACACGATCTATAATCTTGAATGGTCCAATGTACCTTGGATTTAGTTTCCCCCGTTTACCAAATCGAACAACGCCTTTCCAAGGTGAAACCTTAAGCATGACCATTTCTCCAATTTCAAACTCTATATCTTTTCTTCTACTATCCGCGTAGCTCTTTTGTTGACTCTGGGCGGTTTTCAATCTTTGTTGAATTTGGATGATTTTCTCGGTAGTTTCTTGTATTATCTCCGGACCCGTAATCTGTCTATCCCCCACTTCACTCCAACAAATTGGAGACCTGCACTTTCTACCATAAAGTGCTTCAAACGGCGCCATCTCAATGCTTGAATGGTAGCTGTTGTTGTAGGAAAATTTTGCTAACGGTAGATGTCGATCCCAAATGTTTCCGAAATCAATAACACAAGCTCATAGCATGTCTTCAAGCGTTTGTATCATCCTTTCGCTCTGCCCATCAGTTTGTGGATGATAGGCAGTACTCATGTCTAGACGAGTTCCCAATGCTTGCTGTAATGTCTGCCAGAATCTTGAAATAAATCTGCAATCCCTTTCAGAGATAATAGAGATTGGTATTCCATGTCTGGAGACGACTTTCTTCAAATACAGTCGTGCTAACTTCTCCATCTTGTCATCTTCTCTTATTGGCAGGAAGTGTGCTGATTTGGTGAGACGATCAACTATTACCCAAATAGTATCAAAACCACTTGCAGTCCTTGGCAATTTAGTGATGAAATCCATGGTAATGTTTTCCCATTTCCATTCCGGGATTTCGGGTTGTTGAAGTAGACCTGATGGTTTCTGATGCTCAGCTTTGACCTTAGAACACGTCAAACATTCTCCTACATATTTAGCAACATCGGCTTTCATATCCGGCCACCAAAAATGTTTCTTGAGATCCTTGTACATCTTCCCCGTTCCAGGATGTATTGAGTATCTGGTTTTATGAGCTTCTCTAAGTACCATTTCTCTCATATCTCCAAATTTTGGTACCCAAATCCTTTCAGCCCTATACCGGGTTTCGTCTTCCCGAATATTAAGATGCTTCTCCGATCCTCTGGGTATTTCATCCTTTAAATTTCCCTCTTTTAAAACTCCTTGTTGCGCCTCCTTTATTTGAGTAGTAAGGTTAGTGTGAATCATTATATTCATAGATTTTACTCGAATGGGTTCTCTGTCCTTTCTGCTCAAGGCGTCGGCTACCACATTTGCCTTCCCCGGGTGGTAACGAATCTCAAAGTCATAATCATTCAACAATTCAATCCACCTACGCTGCCTCATATTCAGTTGTTTCTGATTAAATATGTGTTGAAGACTTTTGTGGTCGGTATATATAATACTTTTGACCCCATATAAGTAGTGCCTCCAAGTCTTTAATGCAAAAACAACCGCGCCTAATTCCAAATCATGTGTTGTATAATTTTTCTCGTGAATCTTCAATTTTCTAGACGCATAAGCAATCACCTTCGTCCGTTGCATTAATACACAACCGAGACCTTGCTTTGATGCGTCACAATAAATCACAAAATCATCATTCCCTTCAGGCAATGACAATATAGGTGCCGTAGTTATCTTTTTCTTCAATAACTGAAACGCTTTCTCCTGTTCATCCTTCCATTCAAATTTCTTCCCTTTATGCGTTAATGCAGTCAAGGGTTTTGCTATTCTAGAAAAGTCTTGGATGAACCTTCTGTAGTAACCAGCTAGTCCTAAAAACTGGCGTATGTGTTTCGGAGTTTTCGGGGTTTCCCACTTTTCAACAGTTTCTATCTTTGCCGGATCCACCTTAATACCTTTTTTTGTTCACTATGTGACCGAGGAATTGAACTTCTTCCAACCAAAATGCACACTTTGAAAACTTAGCGTACAGTTTTTCTTTCCTCAATACTTCTAGCACTTTTCTCAAATGTTCTTCGTGCTCTTGATCATTCTTTGAGTAAATAAGTATGTCATCGATGAAAACAATGACAAACTTGTCAAGATATGGCCCACACACTCGGTTCATAAGGTCCATGAACACAGCTGGTGCGTTAGTCAATCCAAACGGCATAACCATAAACTCGTAATGACCATAACGCGTCCTAAAAGCAGTTTTTGGAATATCATTCTCCTTTACTCGCATTTGATGATATCCAGAACGTAAATCAATCTTCAAATAAACCGACGAGCCTTGTAGTTGATCAAATAAGTCGTCAATTCTCAGCAGTGGATAACGGTTTTTGATGGTAAGTTTGTTCAACTCTCTGTAGTCAATACACAACCTAAATGTACCATCCTTCTTCTTGACAAACAAAACAGGAGCTCCCCATGGTGATGTGCTTGGAAACCACGTTCTAATAGTTCTTGCAGTTGGCTTTGCAGTTCTTTCATCTCGCTGGGTGCGAGTCTATAAGGAGCACGAGCTATTGGTGCAGCTCCTGGTACAAGATCTATTTGAAATTCAACAGATCGATGTGGAGGTAGTCCCGGTAATTCTTTCGAAAATACATCTGAAAATTCTTTTGCGACGGGAACATCATTGATGCTCTTTTCTTCAGTTTGTACTTTCTCGACGTGTGCTAGAACAGCATAGCAACCTTTTCTTATTAGTTTTTGTGCCTTCAATTTACTAATAAGATGTAGCTTCGTGTTGCCCTTTTCTCCGTACACCATTAAGGGTTTTCCTTTTTCTCGTATAATGCGAATTGCATTTTTGTAACAAACGATCTCTGCTTTCACTTCTTTCAACCAGTCTATACCGATTATCACATCAAAACTCCCTAACTCTACTGGTATCAAGTCAATCTTAAATGTTTCGCTAACCAGTTTAATTTCTCGATTCCGACATATATTATCTGCTGAAATTAATTTACCATTTGCTAATTCAAGTAAAAATTTACTATCCAACGGCGTCAATGGACAACTTAATTTAGCACAAAAATCTCTACTCATATAGCTTCTATCCGCACCCGAATTAAATAAAACGTAAGCAGATTTATTGTCAATAAGAAACGTACCCGTAACAAGCTCCGGGTCTTCCTGTGCCTCTGCCGCATTAATATTGAAAACTCTTCCGCGGCCTTGTCCATTCGTGTTCTCCTGGTTCGGGCAATTTCTAATAATGTGGCCCGGTTTTTCACATTTATAACAAACTACATTGGCATAACTTGCGCCGACACTACTTGCTCCGCCATTACTCGTTCCGACACCATTTGTTCCTTTCATTCTGTTAACCCCTGGTCCGTAGACCTCACACTTCGCCGCGCTATGACCATTTCTTTTACACTTGTTGCAAAATTTGGTGCAGAACCCCGAGTGATACTTTTCACACCTTTGGCATAGCTGCTTCTGATTGTTGTTGTTGTTGTTGCGATTGTTATTATTGTTGGGACGATTGTTGTAGTTGCTGTTGTTGTTGTTGTTGTTGTTGTTGTTGTTGTTGTTGTTGTTGTTGTTGGGCCGTTTGTTGTAGTTGCGATTGATGTTGCGATTGTTGGGATAATTGTTGCGATTATTATTGTAATTGCTGTTGTTGTTGTATTGGTGATTCTTATCACAGTTTTCCTCCCACTTTTTTTTGACTTGCTTCACATTGGCCTCTTCAGCCATCTGTTCTTTAATTCTTTCCTCAATCTGGTTCACTAGTTTGTGAGCCATTCTACATGCCTGTTGTATGGAGGCGGGCTCGTGTAAACTTATATCTTCTTGGATTCTTTTCGGTAATCCTTTCACAAAAGCGTCGATCTTTTCTTCCTCATCTTCGAACGCTCCCGGACACAATAGGCACAATTCTGTGAATCGTCTTTCGTACGTGGTAATATCAAATCCTTGGGTTCGTAACCCTCTAAGTTCTGTCTTGAGCTTATTGACCTCGGTTCTGGGACGGTACTTCTCGTTCATCAAGTGCTTGAATGCTGACCACGGTAGTGCGTAAGCATCATCTTGTCCCACTTGCTCTAGATAGGTATTCCACCATGTTAACGCAGAACTTGTGAAGGTATGCGTAGCGTACTTCACTTTGTCCTCTTCAGTACACTTACTTATGGCAAACACCGATTCGACCTTCTCGGTCCACCGTTTCAATTCGATCGGTCCTTCGGTTCCATCAAATTCCAAAGGTTTGCAGGCAGTGAATTCTTTGTAGGTGCATCCTACACGATTTCCTGTACTGCTAGATCCAAGGTTATTGTTGGTATGTAGCGCAGCCTGTACTGCGGCTATGTTTGAAGCTAGAAAAGTACGGAATTCCTCTTCATTCATATTCACGGTGTGTCGAGTAGTCGGTGCCATTTCCTTCAAAATAGTCAAATAGAACAAGTTAATCATACAGAATATTAAGAGTAGTTAATAGTATTTCGTAGCATAATATGAACTCATTTATAAAAGATTTTTCTTCATATTAGCGTTTTATAAGTTTAAATTCGGGTAGTACCTACCCGTTAAGTTCATACTTAGTAGCTAATATACAATTCAACTACTACAATTCTATATGAAAAACTGATTATAATAATATTTCGCGTTCAAACTTTTATACAATATTTTACAAACTTACAATACCGCTTATTTTACATAAAGCATGAAATATAGCACACAATAACTTTGATACAAGATAGTTGTGAAGATAATTCTAGCTAGTACACAAGTCGTTCAGCAAAGGCAATAAAGACATGTAATTCATACGTCCAGAAACAAGTCATGCATTCTGGTTTTACTAGGACAACTTCCCATCCTTGGTCTTGTGGAACATAATCGTTATGGCCGTTGATAAGACAGCGTGTTGTAACGTCGTCAAAGGGACGAGGGTTACGTAATGACCAACAGTCTCGTAATAACCTAAAAACCTCATTTCTTACCTCAATTACCGACTCCTTCACTTGTGGGAACGTTTTGTTTAATAGCTGTAGCCCGATGTACTTTTTCTCACTTTGGTGAGAAGCGAACATTACTAACCCGTAAGCATAGCATGCTTCTTTATGTTGCATGTTAGCTGCTTTTTCTAAATCATGAAGTCCTATATTCGGATACAATGAGTCAAAATAATTTCTTAACCCATTGCGTAAAATAGCATTTGGGTTCCCCGCAATATATGCGTCAAAGTAAACACATCGTAACTTATGAATTTCCCAATGTGATATCCCTCATATTTTGAACGAAAGCCTTTTATAAACCAAGACATTCTTGGAACGTTCTTCGAATGTCTTAAAAACTGATTTCGCCGTAAATAGTTGTGCCGAAGAATTCTGACCGACTCTAGACAAGATTTCATCAATCATGTCTCTGGGTAGGTCTCTTAAAATATTGGGTTGTCTATCCATTTTGTGTTTTTATACTGTAAAATAGACAAGAGTTAGATTCATAAAAAAAATACTTATTAATACAAGCAATTTTTACATATATCATAAAGCATAAGCACACTATATTACATATATTACACCACACGAATACAACTATCTTATTCCGACTCGCTCATTTCTTCTTCTTCGGTTTTGGTTCGTTTTGCCAAGTTTCTAGGGATATATGATGTTCCCCTAATACGAGCTGTCGTTTTCCACAACGGTTTAGAAAAACCTGGTGGTTTAGAGGTTCCCGAGTCATTGTTACAACTTAAGGGCTTCGGGGGTTGACGATACATATAAAGTTCATCGGGGTTGGAATTAGATTTCTCTATTTTTATGCCCTTTCCCTTATTATTTTCTTTTGCCTTTTTAAATTCAGTTGGGGTAATTTCTATAACATCATCGGAATTCTCGTCGGAATCCGATTCATCGGAGAATTGGTAATCCTCCCAATATTTTGCTTCCTTGGCGGAAACACCAATGACCATAATTAACCTTGGTTGGTTGGTTGAGGATTTTCTTTTACTTAATCGTTTTATTATTTTCTCCACCGGTTCTATTTCCTCCTCCGGTTCCTCCTCTTCCGGTTCTGATTCTTCTTCCGGTTCTGATTCTTCTTCCGGTTCTTCTTCGGGAACTTGTGAATCAGTACAATATATATTCGACTCTTCGTTATTATTAGGTGAGTCAATGGGATTTGTGCTAGAGGTAGACATCTATCACACAATATCAAACATGTTAAGAGATTAATATATCACATAATATATACATGTTAATAATATATAGTTTCCAACAAAAATGTTAAGCAATCATTTTTAAAGAAAACACGGTCGAAGTCCAGACTCACTAATGCATCCTAACAAACTCGATAAGACACACTAATGCAAAATTCTGGTTCTCTAAGACCAACGCTCGGATACCAACTGAAATGTCCCGTTCTTATTGATTAAAAACGTTCCATATTAATTGATTTCGTTGCGAGGTTTTGACCTCTATATGAGACGTTTTTCAAAGACTGCATTTATTTTTAAAACAATCCATAACCTTTATTTCATAAATAAATTTTTAAAAAGCTTTACGTAGATTATCAAATAATGATAATCTAAAATATCCTGTTTACACACGACCATTACATAATGGTTTACAATACAAATATGTTACATCGAAATCAGTTTCTTGAATGCAGTTTTTACACAATATCATACAAACATGGACTCCAAATCTTGTCCTTATTTTAGTATGCAACAGCGGAAGCTCTTAGTATTCACCTGAGAATAAACATGCTTTAAACGTCAACAAAAATGTTGGTGAGTTATAGGTTTAATCTATATATATCAAATCGTAACAATAGACCACAAGATTTCATATTTCAATACACATCCCATACATAGAGATAAAAATCATCCATATGGTGAACACCTGGTAACCGACATTAACAAGATGCATATATAAGAATATCCCCATCATTCCGGGACACCCTTCGGATATGATATAAATTTCGAAGTACTAAAGCATCCGGTACTTTGGATAGGGTTTGTTAGGCCCAATAGATCTATCTTTAGGATTCGCGTCAATTAGGGTGTCTGTTTCCTAATTCTTAGATTACCAGACTTAATAAAAAGGGGCATATTCGATTTCGATAATTCAACCATAGAATGTAGTTTCACGTACTTGTGTCTATTTTGTAAATCATTTATAAAACCTGCATGTATTCTCATCCCAAAAATATTAGATTTTAAAAGTGGGACTATAACTCACTTTCACAGATTTTTACTTCGTCGGGAAGTAAGACTTGGCCACTGGTTGATTCAAAAACCTATAACAATATATACATATATATCAAAGTATGTTCAAAATATATTTACAACACTTTTAATATATTTTGATGTTTTAAGTTTATTAAGTCAGTTGTCCTCGTTAGTAACCTACAACTAGTTGTCCACAGTTAGATGTACAGAAATAAATCAATAAATATTATCTTGAATCAATCCACGACCCAGTGTATACGTATCTCAGTATTGATCACAACTCAAACTATATATATTTTGGAATCAACCTCAACCCTGTATAGCTAACTCCAACATTCACATATAGAGTGTCTATGGTTGTTCCGAAATATATATAGATGTGTCGACATGATAGGTCGAAACATTGTATACGTGTCTATGGTATCTCAAGATTACATAATATACAATACAAGTTGATTAAGTTATGGTTGGAATAGATTTGTTACCAATTTTCACGTAGCTAAAATGAGAAAAATTATCCAATCTTGTTTTACCCATAACTTCTTCATTTTAAATCCGTTTTGAGTGAATAAAATTGATATGGTTTCATATTGAACTCTATTTTATGAATCTAAACAGAAAAAGTAAAGGTTTATAGTCGGAAATATAAGTTACAAGTCGTTTTTGTAAAGGTAGTCATTTCAGTCGAAAGAACGACGTCTAGATGACCATTTTAGAAAACATACTTACAGTTTGAGTTTAACCATGATTTTCGGATATAGTTTCATGTTCAAAAGAAAAATCATTTTCTCAGAAGAACAACTTTTAAATCAAAGTTTATCATAGTTTTTAATTAACTAACCTAAAACAGCCCGCGGTGTTACTACGGCGGCGTAAATTCGGTTTTACAGTGTTTTTCGTGTTTCCAGGTTTTAAATCATTAAGTTAGCATATCATATAGATATAGAACATGTGTTTAGTTGATTTTAAAAGTAAAGTTAGAAGGATTAACTTTTGTTTGCGAACAAGTTTAGAATTAACTAAACTATGTTCTAGTGATTACAAGTTTAAACCTTCGAATAAGATAGCTTTATATGTATGAATCGAATGATGTTTTGAACATCATTACTACCTTAAGTTCCTTGGATAAACCTACTGGAAAAGAGAAAAATGGATCTAGCTTCAACGGATCCTTGGATGGCTCGAAGTTCTTGAAGCAGAATCATGACACGAAAACAAGTTCAAGTATGATCATCACTTGAAATAAGATTGTTATAGTTATAGAAATTGAACCAAAGTTTGAATATGATTATTACCTTGTATTAGAATGATAACCTACTATAAGAAATAAAGGTTTCTTAAGGTTGGATGATCACCTTACAAGATTGGAAGTGAGCTAGCAAACTTGAAAGTATTCTTGATTTTATGTAGCTAGCACTTGTAGAATTTATGAAGAACACTTAGAACTTGAAGATAGAACTTGAGAGAGATCAATTAGATGAAGAAAATTGAAGAATTAAAGTGTTTGTAGGTGTTTTTGGTAGTTGGTGTATGGATTAGATATAAAGGATATGTAATTTTGTTTTCATGTAAATAAGTCATGAATGATTACTCATATTTTTGTAATTTTATGAGATATTTCATGCTAGTTACCAAATGATGGTTTCCACATGTGTTAGGTGACTCACATGGGCTGATAAGTGCTGATCATTGGAGTGTATATACCAATAGTACATACGTCTAAAAGCTGTGTATTGTACGAGTACGAATACGGGTGCATACGAGTAGAATTGTTGATGAAACTGAACGAGGATGTAATTGTAAGCATTTTTGTTAAGTAGAAGTATTTTTATAAGTGTCTTGAAGTCTTTCAAAAGTGTATGAATACATATTAAAACACTACATGTATATACATTTTAACTGAGTCGTTAAGTCATCGTTAGTCGTTACATGTAAATGTTGTTTTGAAACCTTTAGGTTAACGATCTTGTTGAATGTTGTTAACCCATTGTTTATTATAACAAATGAGATGTTAAATTGTTATATTATCATGATATTATGATATATAATATATCTTAGTATGATATATATACAGTTAAATGTCGTTACAACGATAATCGTTACATATATGTCTCGTTTCGAAATCATTAAGTTAGTAGTCTTATTTTTACATATGTATTTCATTGTTAATACACTTAATAATATATTTACTTATCATTTAACATAATTAACCAAGTGTATCAATATCTTAATATGATTCATATGTACCTAGTAAGACGTTGTTATAACGATAATCGTTATATATATCGTTTTAGAGTTTCTTAAATTAATAGTCTCATTTTTATGTATATAACTCATTGTTAAAATACCTAATGAGATACATACTTATAATAAAATCATGTTAACTATATATATAACCATATATATGTCATCGTATAGTTTTTACAAGTTTTAACGCTCGTGAATCACCGGTCAACTTGGGTGGTCAATTGTCTATATGAAACCTATTTCAGTTAATCAAGTCTTAACAAGTTTGATTGCTTAACATGTTGGAAACACTTAATCATGTAAATAACAATTTCATTTAATATATATATAAACATGAAAAAGTTCGGGTCACTACATTATATATCTCTCGGGTATTACCTACCCGTTAAAAAAATTTCACAAGTAACATTTTTTGTACAAATGAATTTTATTACAGTCTCTATGAATATATATATGTATGAATATTTTCTTTAGATGTAATACCGATTTAATGAGTTAATATCGTATTAAACTCATTTGATTTTCAGCTGGAACTAGATATGAATAATCTCAAAATCTTTAGAAATTTTGTAATCTTCGCGTAAATGAAATTATGAATTAATACTTCATTATTCATTTTCTTTTTATATTTATTCGGTGAGTGATGTTGGTGCTCGTAGAATTCTTGTGAACTTCGCAAGATATGAATGATGTTTTCTAGAAAGTTTCGAGTACGGTGAAAATGAAAGTGTAATATCAAACATGTATTTGAATAGTACACTTGGTTTATTATGACCTGGAATTTATTGAATTGAAATAGAGATTGAAGTTAACGATGGTTAAATCGTTAAGGAAAGATGTACATCTTAGCACATTAGTAATATGAATTTAATTGAGTAATATCTACCCTTATTTAATTCATACATAGTAGCTTAGTACATAAGATT